>NC_069503.1:573199989-573464989 GCF_027579735.1 Bombina bombina | reverse complement strand
TAGGGGTTAATAAATATAATTTAGGGTTCGGCGATGTTGGGGGCATCAGATTAGGGGTTCATAAGTATAATGTAGGTGGCGGCGGTGTCCGGAGCGGCAGATTAGGGGTTAATAATATAATGCAGGTGTCGGCGATGTCGGGGGCGGCAGATTAGGGGTTAATAAGTGTAAGATTAGGGGTGTTTAGACTCGGGGTTCATGTTAGGGTGTTAGGTGTAGACATAACTTTTTTTCCCCATAGGAATCAATGGGGCTGAGTTAGGAGCTGAATGCTGCTTTTTTGCAGGTGTTAGGTTTTTTTTCAGCCGGCTCTCCCCCATTGATGCCTATGGGGAAATCGTACACAAGCACGTTTAGCCAGCTCACCGCTACCGTAAGCAGAGCTGGTATTGAGGTGAGATGTGGAGCTAAATTTTGCTCTTTGCTCACTTTTTTGCGGTTAACGCCATGTTTGTAAAAACCCGTAATACCAGCGTTGTCTGCAAGTGAGCAGTGAGGGAAAACTGCTCGTTAGCACCCCACCCCTGTTAACGCAAAACTCGTAATCTAGTTGTAAGACTGTAGAAGGAACATGAAATTTCCTTGAGAAAATACAGAGAAAAAATAGATCAATATAAATTATGAGAGCAAAATAACTTACCTTGCTAACTGCTGGGAGGCAGCAAAGAAAAGAGGAAGTAGAGACAGTGTTCTTTGAGTTTGATACATAGTGATGTGATCTGATTGGTTGTTCATTTTTTTCTGCTATGCTGTCACTCTGTCTTTGCTGCTGTTGGAATACAGTAAATAATTGAATGCAAAATATTGAGCCTCCTGTCTTGCAATAAATAATAAATAAATCTATTAACTATTACGTACACTACTAGTCTCTCTTTAGTCTAGCTGCTAAAGTGTTAATTTGTTTAAAAAACTTTTAATCTGCAGATAAAACGAACATCTTCTTAATTTTTGTTAGTTAAAAAAATTTCGGAGACTAAATATACAATGACACACTAGGTGCTGGTATATTATTCTCTTACTGAGACATTATACTCATATGCTAAATCACTTGAAAGTGATGCAGCATACCTGTAAAAAGCTGACAGGAAAATATAACCCGAACATATCTCTGTAAAAAAGTAAGATATTTTATCTCAAAATGTATTCAGCTCACCAGAGTAAGTGCTCTGGTAACAGTTATACTTCAGCTGCTGTCCAGCTGCAAGTTAAAAAAAAACCAAAACAAAACAATAGCCAATCAGCATCAGCAGTACTGAGGTAATGCTTTGCCTTTTTTGTGATCTCATGAGATTTCATAGAACTTAGGTAAACTGAATAGGAAAATAACATGACTGTGCCTGCACATGGCAGATGCACACTCCCTTGCAACTCCTGGGACAAGCATCCTGACTTGCTACTTAAAGTCTCTTTACAGTGGGATGTGAATACTTAAGGTACAAAAACTTCCTTTTTTACATAGAGATATTAAGGTGATATCTTCTAGTCAGCTTTTACAGCTTTGCTGCATCACTTTCAAGGGCTTCAACATTTGGGTATCATGTCCCTTTAAACCCTTAACGACCAAGGACCAAGGAGGTACAGGCTACGTCCTATAAAAAATGGTCAACGACCAAGGACATACCCTGTACATCCTCAGGTAATTGATATAGAGGCATCCTGCAATACTGTTCCCGACTGCCGGGCCCCGGATTGATCACTCCCCACTAGTGATCACTTCCGGTTTCACTCCACGTGGAGCCTGACAGTCTTGCAGAGCCTCAGAAGCGATCCTTCTGATGCTCTGCCTGTGTGCTAAGTGCCTTGGTGGGTCGATGCACTTAGTATGTATTAAAATAATATAAAAAATTAAATCAAATAAAAAATTAAATAAAAAAGGTTTAACTATTATGAGCTCCATATAGCCCCCCTCCCCCACCGACATTAGGCTTGACTCTGATCAGTGTGGATCTCCCTCCCTCTCCTCCCTTGCATTTTTATGGGAGAGAGAGAGATCTGTGTTTAGGAGAGAGAGATTTATTTAATATATTTGTTAAAAATTTGTGAGACCCAAAGGTTTTTTTCAGAGCCATTAACCACTAGCTTGCCAGTGATCTCTATAAATCACTGGCAGTAGCATAGCAGCACGTTTTTGCTCTCTGTGCATTTTTTTTAGGGGTTAATCATTTTTTAGTATTTTTTTGTGAGACACAAAAGCTCTTTTCAGAGCCATTTAGCTAGTTTAAGTTAATTTTAGTAAAAATTGTGAGACCTAACGGTTCTTTTCCGAGCCATTAACCCCTAGCTTGCCAGTGATCACTATAAATCACTGACAGTAGAACAGCTGCACTTTTTTAGTGGTTAATTTTTTTTTAGTAATTTTTGTGTGAAATCCAACGGCTCTTTTCTGAGCCATTTAGATAATTTAGTTAATTTAAATAAAGGTTTTGTGTTGATTTTTTTTAGTATTTTTTTTTCTCTGTGACAGATAAAATAAATAATGTCACAGAAAATATACAGTGCTGAGGAGGTGTATGCCATCCTTGCATCAGAGTCAGACGCCTCTATGTCTGACTCAGACCCCAATTTTTACCCTGCCATATGCTCAGATACATCATTAGATACAGACTCAACTGATAGTGATGTATCTGTGACTGCTAGCCCCCCTGCTAGAAGGAAACGTGTTGCTGCCATTAAGCAAACCCCGGAATGAAACAGACTTTTTTACAGTTTCAGCTCCAGATAATTTCTGGGATTTTTCTTTACCAAGATGCACCTGCTCCCCAGGCGGTGATGGGAGTTGTTGCTACCCATTTTATTTTTAAAACCCCCCTACTGCCGCAAAGCAGAAACCTAAAAAAAAATGCAGTCTGTACCAAGAGGGGGCAGAGAAAGGACACCTTATATTACTGTCCTGAATGCCCTGGGCAGACTGGACTCTGCAATGGGGACTGCTTCAAGCGGTATCATACAATGGTCCATTTTTTTTTTTTTTTTAAATATAATTTTTTTATTGAGGATTTTCAAACAGTACAGCAGATGGTGATAGTCACAAGTGTTACACTTTTAGACACGGAAACAAATAAAGTACATGAACAAGTTATGTTGAAATTAGTAATTGAAAAAGTAAGTGACATGAGCTTCTGAATCCTCCATTTTGTAATAATAATAGTTTATTAGGATGACTACTGAGCTGACCACTTGTGGGTCGTATGATCATGGAAATAAAACATATATGGTAGTCTCTAGAAAGGCCCCTCCTGGACCTAATGATGAATATATATAAAGGGGGGGGGGTAGTCAGCGGGCAAAAAGCAGCTCTGAGATAAAGGGTAAAAAGGGGGGGGCGGAGCCATCCATATTAGAGCAGGGTAGTAGCCGAGAGGATGGGGAAGGGAATCGGTGGTGTGTATAGAGGAAGAGTTATAAATAACATCAGGCATTAATAGTATAGTGTACAAGTGGTGAATGGGTTTACAATAGAACACATAGGACCTTTCTTAAGATAAAAGTAACAAGCTCAAGATACATATATCGACTAGGATGTAATAACATGGAAAAACAATTACCGCTTATCTAAATAACAAATCTGCCTCTCCTTTTAGGCAGTCACAATAGGCATAGTAGCTTGGGACACTGAACCAGTACCTGGGTTGTCACTGGCATAGTGTGTTATAGATGAGTGTGCATATTCAAATATCTATCTTTGACACAGTATTACTAGCGATATATACGTGGGATAAATGGGCAGCTAAATGCAGGTATGATATGCCCCCTGCGAACCAGCACTTGGGAAGATATTGCTAAGTGAGATAGTCATATGTACCCCTTATAATTATAACATAACTACCACCTAATGTAACCCACTCCTACATGTATAGTGATTGACGTAAGGAAAGTCCTACAGTTGTGTCTATATAATGTAGTGAAAGTCCTAAAGATGTACCTGTATAATGAATAATAAACTTAAAGGGCCATAATACCCAAATGTTTAAATACTTTAAAGTGATGCAGCATTGCTGTAAAAAGCTGACTAGAAAATATCTCCTGAACATCTCTATGTAAAAAAGAAAGATATTTTACCTCACAAGTTCCTCAGTAGCCACCTCCCATTGTAAAGGATTTCTAAGCAGCATTTTAGTGTGTCTGCCTTGGGACAGCTGAAAGGATGAGCCTTGTGAACTCTCATATTATTTCACCAATCAGGTAAAGGAAGCTTACTATGAAATCTCATGAGAGTTAAGTCAAATCTCATGAGATCACAGTAAGAGTTCATGACCTCAGCACTGCTGATGCTGATTGGCTGTTGTTCATTTCTTCATTTTTTTATTTTTTTTTACCTGCAGCTGGGAGCAGCTGAGTATAACTTTTTACACAGAACTTACACTGCTGAGCTGAGGAGATTGTGAGGTAAAATATCTTCCTTTTTTACATAGAGATGCTCAGGTGATATTTTCCTGTTAGCTTTTTACTGTTATACTGCATCAGTTTCAAGTGATTTAGCATATGAGTATTATGTCCCTTTAAGTACATATAATCAAGGTGTCCAAGTTAGTTGCATGGAAAACCAGCAATAGTATGAATACTTACAAACAGAGTTATAAGACCTAATAAACTAAAGAAAAACAATAGTAGGAAATATCCAAGCAATCCGTATAGACCAAAATTATTTAGATCAGATATAATTGAAGACGCCTCACAATTGCCTAGATTTAGAGTTTGTGTTAGCCGTCAAAACCAGCATTAGGGGCTCCTAACGCTGGTTTTGGGCTACCGCTGGCATTTAGAGTTGTGTAGGTAAGGGTCTAACGCTCACTTTCCAGCCGCGACTTTTCCATACCGCAGATCCCCCTACGCCATTTGCGTATCCTATCTTTTCAATGGGATCTTTCTAATGCCAGTATTTAGAGTCTTGGCTGAAGTGAGAGTTAGAAATCTAACGACAAGACTCCAGCCGCAGAGAAAAGCCAGGAGTTAAGAGCTTTCTGGGCTAACGCCGGTTCATAAAGCTCTTAACTACTGTGCTCTAAAGTACACTAACACCCATAAACTACCTATGTACCCCTAAACCGAGGCCCCCCCACATCGGCGCCACTCTAATAAAAAATTTTAACCCCTAATCTGCTGACCGCACACCGCCGCAACCTATGTTATCCCTATGTACCCCTAATCTGCTGCCCCTAACACCGCCAACCCCTATATTATATTTATTAACCCCTAATCTGCCGCCCCCAACGTCGCCGCCACCTACCTACAATTATTAACCCCTAATCTCCCGACCGGACCTCACCGCTACTATAATAAAGTTATTAACCCCTAATCCGCCTCACTCCCGCCTCAAAAACCCTATAATAAATAGTATTAACCCCTAATCTGCCCTCCCTAACATCGCCGAAACCTAACTTCAAGTATTAACCCCTAATCTGCTGACCAGACCTCGCCGCTACTCTAATAAATGTATTAACCCCTAAAGCTAAGTCTAACCCTAACCCTTACACCCCCTAAATTAAATATAATTTAAATCTAACGAAATAAATTATTTCTTATTAAATAAATTATTCCTATTTAAAGCTAAATACTTACCTGTAAAATAAACCCTAATATAGCTACAATATAAATAATAATTATATTGTAGCTATTTTAGGATTAATATTTATTTTACAGGCAACTTTGTATTTATTTTAACCAGGTACAATAGCTATTAAATAGTTAATAACTAATTAATAGCTACCTAGTTAAAATAAATAAAAAATTACCTGTAAAATAAATCCTAACCTAAGTTACAATTAAACCTAACACTACACTATCAATAAATAAATTAAATACAAATACCTACAAATAAATACAAATAAATACACTAACTAAAGTACAAAAACTAAAAAAAGAACTAAGTTACAAAAAATAAAAAAAGAACTAAGTTACAAAAAAATTAATAATTTACAAACATTATAAAATATTACAACAATTTTAAGCTAATTACACCTACTCTAAGCCCCCTAATAAAATAACAAAGCCCCCCAAAATAAAAAAATGCCCTACCCTATTCTAAAATAAAAATTGAAAAGCTCTTTTACCTTACCAGCCCTTAAAAAGGCCTTTTGTGGGGCATGCCCCAAAGAATTCTGCTCTTTTGCCTGTAAAAAAAAACATACAATACCCCCCCAACATTACAACCCACCACCCACATACCCCTAATCTAACCCAAACCCCCCTTAAATAAACCTAACACTAAGCCCCTGAAGATCTCCCTACCTTATCTTCACCACGCCGGGTATCACCGATCTGTCCACAAGAGGCTCCGAAGTCTTCATCCAAGCCCAAGCGGGGGCTGAAGAGGTCCATCATCCAGCTGAAGAGGTCCATCATCCGGCTGAAGTCTTGATCAAGTTCAATCTGATTGGCTGATCCAATCAGCCAATCAGATTGAACTTGAATCTGATTGGGTTTTTTTTACAGGCAAAAGAGCAGAATTCTTTGGGGCATGCCCCGCAAAAGGCCCTTTTAAGGGCTGGTAAGGTAAAAGAGCTTTTCAATTTTTATTTTAGAATAGGGTAGGGCATTTTTTTATTTTGGGGGGCTTTGTTATTTTATTAGGGGGCTTAGGGTAGGTGTAATTAGCTTAAAATTGTTGTAATATTTTTATAATGTTTGTAAATTATTTTTTTATTTTTTGCAACTTAGTTTTTTTTTATTTTTTGTAACTTAGTTCTTTTTTTATTTTTTGTACTTTAGTTAGTGTATTTATTTGTATTTATTTGTAGGAATTTGTATTTAATTTATTTATTGATAGTGTAGTGTTAGGTTTAATTGTAGATAATTGTAGGTAGTTTATTTATTTAATTAATTTATTGATAGTGTAGTGTTAGGTTTAATTGTAACTTAGGTTAGGATTTATTTTACAGGTAATTTTTTATTTATTTTAACTAGGTAGCTATTAATTAGTTATTAACTATTTAATAACTATTGTACCTGGTTAAAATAAATACAAAGTTACCTGTAAAATAAATATTAATCCTAAAATAGCTACAATATAATTATTTGTTATATTGTAGCTATTTTAGGGTTTATTTTACAGGTAAGTATTTAGCTTTAAATAGGAATAATTTATTTAATAAGATTTATTTTATTTCGTTAGATAAAAATTATATTTAACTTAGGGGGGTGTTAGGGTTAGGGTTAGACTTAGCTTTAGGGGTTAATACATTTATTAGAGTAGCGGTGAGGTCCGGTTGGCAGATTAGGGGTTAATAATTGTAGGTAGGTGGCGGCGACGTTGGGGGTGGCATATTAGGGGTTAATAAATATAATATAGGGGTCAGCAGTGTTAGGGGCAGCAGATTAGGGGTACATAGGGATAACGTAGTTTGCGGCGCTGTACGGAGCGGGGGTGGCAGATTAGGGGTTAATAAGTGTAAGGTTAGGGGTGTTTAGACTCGGGGTACATGTTATGGTGTTAGGTGCAGACATAGGAAGTGTTTCCCTATAGGTAACAATGGGGCTGCGTTAGGAGCTGAACGCTGCTTTTTTGCAGGTGTTAGGTTTTTTTTCAGCTCAAACTGCCCCATTGTTTCCTATGGGGGAATCGTGCACGAGCACGTTTTTTAAGCTGGCCGCATCCGTAAGCACCGCTGGTATTGAGAGTTGCAGTGGCGGTAAATATGCCTCCCTTTTTGGAGCCTAATGCAGCCATTCTGTGAACTCTAAATACCAGCGGTATTTAAAAGGTGCGGGGGAAAAAAGCACGCATAGCTAACGCACCCCTTCTAACACAAAACTCTAAATCTAGCCGAATGAAAAGTAAAGCTTATATATAAATGGG
The DNA here is from genome assembly GCF_027579735.1 of Bombina bombina. Lineage (NCBI taxonomy): Eukaryota > Metazoa > Chordata > Amphibia > Anura > Bombinatoridae > Bombina > Bombina bombina. The sequence goes on along the minus strand of NC_069503.1, from coordinate 573,457,194 downwards.
AGTAATTAAATAGATACAGTGTACTCATGGGGTACCTACAAACATTACTGTCTATAAGGAGTGTGGATTGATGGTAAATGATTGGTCTCTAGGTATAAGAATAGACAACTGTCTTCCTTAAGGAACAAGGAGCTATAATCTCCATCACTGAACAGTTATAAAATGTGGGCCTTACAGCCCAGATGTATCACATACATATATAACAGTAAGAGAACCCCAATGAGGAAGTAGTAGTATTTATATAACCCACAGCCTGACCTAACTTAGATGTCTAATGAGGGGAGAGGCTAGCAGCTAGAGTGTATAAATGTGCATAATTTCCACATGTAAGCATGTCCTGTGCTGTAGGGATCTATGCAGGAGTATTAGGGACTGCTCAAACATAGAGAACTTAGCTCCCTAGAATGAAATTTCTTGTGAGGCTCTTAACAAAAGTGATGGGGCTTAAATGGGGAGTGGAATTGAATGCAAACAATATTAAATTTATATCTGACACTCCAGTAGCCCAAATCAAACTTTTTCACAAATATTGAAATAAACAATGAACAAATAGTATTTTGCATTATATGCAGTATAGATGTGAGTCTTCATAATAACCCGATAGATCTCCAGAATATAGGAGTAGTGAGGGGACAGAAATATAGTATACACCTCAGGGGAGGACAAAAATGAGACTGGTTATATATTTGTAATGCATCACATCCTCTATAGGGCGCCACCTGGGATAGCGTTAGAACAGTTAACTAATAGATATCTATATCCCTACTAGCATACCTAAGTAGGCCAAACATAAATTGCTCTGGAAACTCCCTGTTAGGATTCATATGCAATTAAGATATGTGGCTGTCGTAAATCATACTGATTTGTTGTTTTAGAATAATTGGGCATATTAATTGGGCATTCAGCAGTCATAAATTGTGAGCGACATTGTATATCTGAGATAGGATCTACTATAAATTTGCATTGGTAATAGGATGCTTGGTAACTAGAGAAACAAAATCTTCATTTAAGTTCACATAAGATAGGCTGTATATTAGTGTGAAAATGGTGCACAAGTGACTATCGATAATCTATATGTACCCATACTTGCATAAGAACAACTGAATAAACCATGAAGCAGTCAGTAACGCCAATAGAACTGCTAATATAATTCTAAACACCTACTGATATAAGTTCTGAAGATAAATTGGCTAGAGCCACGTTAAGGATTACAGTCTACCCTACTCCGGTCTCTGGGGCAACAAGCGTACTCCTAGAGGGTAAAAAGGAGAATGTCCCTAGTCCTGTGTCTCTTATTCTCGGGATTGCAGGAACCGAAGGTGAAAAGGAATGTAAGGACTCTGATACACGAAGGTTGACTGCATCCTTCTGATGGGAACTCAGTGCTCTTCTCATAACTGACGTCTCTCCGAGATCCAAGATTTCCTGAGTAGACTGCAAAGAAGGAACTGCAAAGTACTCCTTGGTGCTAGACATTAGGGCTTCGGGTGTGAAGATTAAAACTCTCTGTGTAGGGCTAAAGACGTTTGGTACTGTCATTAGCGCTTTTTCTTGTAGCGGTGAGAACTAGGAGCCGCCCGCATAGCATCATAGACAGCCTGATCCCTGTTCTCAGAGCTCATGGGATCTGTGAGTGGTGATGACTCCGGTGGCTGGTTATTTATGTTGCCTACTAACAATGAAGGAGCTGTTTCCAACTCGGTCTCCTGCCGCCAGACAGCTGGTCTCTCCTTAATATCGTTGTTGCTACCGACCAGCACAGGGTCAGTGCGCCTGAGCTCCTGCTTTGTTAGGAACACCAAAAGCAACTGTATATCCTCAGCCATACTCTGAAAATGCCCCTCTAAAAGTTGTTGAGTGCGCTGCTCCCAAGCTTGTAAGGCCTCCATATTGGCCGTAGCAGTGAAGTGTATATGGTATTCGGCAGCTCTACGTGGCATATCTGAAGGGGGTATATTAGTGAAAAAAGATATGGACAGTCTTTTGACTAGCTTAGTATACTTGAATAGTCCTGCTGTCAGGGGGCACAGGGGGATTAGCTGATGTGTTTATCCCGGTTTGATTAAGCTGGGTGGGTCACCACCACAGAGTTTCTCACTATTTCAGGCTGTTAAAATATAAGCTGCCTTGGTGTTACTGCCAACCTGATTTCTGGCCTCCTTATGTCCCTTTATATGCGGCTGCTGCGCTTTACTCCGCCGACATATCTGTCTTGTGTTTGTCATAGGGTTTAGGTAGTATTGCCCCTGTGGTCTATGCTGGATCTTATTTTTCCTTATGAAACACTGACAAAGGGCTATGTCGGCTACTTTGTTGTCTCTCAGGTGGATATGGTGTGATTATAGTCCCAAGTAACTCTTGCAGTGTTGCGGTTATTCTGTTGAACAATGTGCCCTCAATATTATTTCTTTAGTCTCAGAGACTCTCTATCTCAATGTTCTGATAAGCTTGCAGACCCTCTACAGTCTATTTGTGGTAGGTATTGTGAGTCTATTTCTGATTCCCTCAGCCTCTTGCTTGGGCTATGTGCATGTGTGAGTATTGCTACGCACTTACTATACTGGGCAAGATGGCAGCTTCCGCTCGGCAGTTCTCCGCTTCTCACGGGCTATGTCTTCTCCTCTCTGTTCTTCCACTCCAACTCCCAAAGTTGAGTGATCCGGGCTTATCTCTTAAGTTGCGATAGGTAAGGGATCGTCTTGTGCGTTGGTCCACGCTCTGTCGTCTAGGTAGTTTAGTCCCAGGGGTGAACAGCGTCTTTCCTCGTAGTTTAGCTGTGCCCGATGACTCCTCTCTCTAAGTTCTTATGTCGCTTGCTCTGGAGGATAGTGAGATGTCCCTCTACCAAATCGGGAGTCGGCTGGTTGTTGCTGAGCTGCTTCAATGAAGTGCGCCTCTCTGCCGGACACTTCTCAGGTCACAGGCCCCGTTTCCAGGCTTAAAAATTTTAGTGACTTATTCTCTAATGGAAAATCTGCTCTAGATCGACCAGTCATCAGACACTATTGTCTTTAGGCTGCAGATGAGGTATTTTAGCTCTTTTATGCTAATTTTATCGACAATAAAACTTATATTTAAAAATTTGTTGCAGGAGCTGATCTTCCACACATCCTCTCTGCTTGAGAGTTGGCTCCGCCACCTCCCACAATGGTCCATTTTTATTTGTATTTTTATTTTAAATTTGGTTATGTTCACTGTTAGATTATTATTTTTTTACTTTTACTGTGCCAGATTTTTTTATTTCACTACTCTATTTTTAATAAGTTCTTAAATTGGTGCTATATTTTACTAAAACCTCTGTCAAACCTTTGCATGGGGGACATGGGTGTACTCAGGGGGCCTTGCAGAAAACAACCTGGAGTGTTTTCTTGCAATAACTTACAACATGTCTCCCAAATCATAGTCAAAAAGCAATGTGTGTGTAAAAATGAAAATTTAAAAATTACCACCATACACTTTCTCCAATTTTTTTGGCTAAAACGGTTGCATCAAAGGCATCAAAGCACACCATATACAATATCTTGGGGTGTCAACATTTCAAATATATACACTTTAATGGCAATAAATAAAACTGGGGTATGCAATAGGCCCCAAACTAAAGATAGGCCTATCAGAATAAATACTCTCACTTTCAACTCAAATTATGTCATACATTTGTAACTGAACCTTCCCAAAATCTTGGCAAACCTATGCATAGGGGGCATAGGTGTACTCAGGTGGTCTTGCAGAAAACAACCTGGAGTGTTTTCTTGCAATAACCTACAACAGGCTCTCCTAATTCATAGCCAAAAAGCAATGTGTGTGTAAAAATAAAAAAAAAATACCACCACACACTTTCTCCAATTCTTTTGGCTACAACAGTTGCATCAAAGGTATAAAACACCCCATATACAATACCTTGGGGTCTCAACTTCTGAAATATATGCACGTTCATGGTGAGCAAATAAATTGGGTTATGTAAAAAGACCCCCTAAAAGAAGATAGTTAAAGAAGATATGTTAAATTTGAAAAAATAAAAAAAAAAAATGTCAGAAGTTTGGCATTGCAAACCCCAAACAATGCAAAAAACCTATGCATAGGTGGTATCACTGTACTCAGTAGATCTTGCTAAACAAATATTGGGAAGTTCTTTGTCAGTAACACATAACAGGAACTGAGAATCCATGCCTAAAGTTCAATGTGTGTGTGAAAAATAACACAAAAAATTACTACCCAAAAGTTTTACAAAGACTGGTGGTTGAATTAGTGCATGGAAAGTATTAAATTACCAGCATTTCAAATACCATAGGGTGTCTACTTTTCAAAAATATATGGTTTGATGGGTGTAAATTACAATGGCCAGCTTCAGAAATGTCCCAAATAGGACATGGGTGCATGATGACAGATGTGAAAATTCCAAGTTGGAAAACTGGAATGCGCCCTCTAAAAATAAGGCCTTTTAGCCCCCTGAGAACCAGACAAACCTATTCATGGGTGATATCACTGTACTCAGGAGATGTTGTTGAACACATATTGAGGTGTTTTTATGGAGTAACACATTACAGGAGTTGAGAATCCATGCATAAAGTAATGTGTGTGAAAAATAACACAAAAAATGACTATCCAAAAGTTTGACAAAGACTGGTGGTTAAATTAGTGCATGGAAAGTGTTAAAATACCAGCATTTCATGCCTGGAGGGTACTTTACCCTGATAGGAAAGAATATACTTTTTTCTTCAATCCACATCAAAGACACTCACGCATCGACTACATAATGGTAGATGTCACTAACCTAGCTAGAGTTACACGACTAAGAATACTACCAAATTCATGGTCTGACCATTCTATAGTTAGCTGCAAGTTTAACTGGCCACATATCCCCTGCAGACAACACTCATGGAGATTGGAGGAAGGCATACTGGGGGACCCAACCATTATCCAACGCTTAGAAAAATCAATAACGGAATATTTTACTATTAACACGACTGCGACCCCCAAGACAGATATCAGAATGGTATGGGAGGCACACAAGACTGTAATAAGGGGGGAGATAATTAGTATTCAATCCCACCAAACCAAACAGACAAATAGGGCCCTCAACGAGTTATTACAGCAACTAGAGACACTAGAAAAACAAAGAGAGTCAGACTCTACAGATTTAGCTCTTCAGCAGAAAATAACTGAATGTAGGGAGGCAGTTATCTCACTCATGGGAAAGGAATGCAAGAGACAGACATTTAGATTGCGACAAAAATACTATGAAGGGGATAACAAATGTGGCCCAATTCTAGCCAGGAAATTAAAAAGAAAAATAAATAGGAGTTATATCCTGACACTTAAAAATAACCACAATAAGGAAGTATATACCTCAGACAAAATAGCAGAAGCCTTTAGGACATATTACGAACATTTATACAACTTGGAAAGCTTACATACTGATAGCCCTGGCCATGACAGGTATATTCAGAACTATCTAAGAAATATTCCTTTACCTCAGCTAACGCAAGACCAGAATAACACTCTTAAAGCTCCTATAACCCTCGAAGAGATAAAGGAAGTTATTTCCCAACTCCCATCAAATAAAGCTCCAGGTCCCGATGGATTTACTAACAACTATTTTAAAAAATTTAGAGATATTCTGATCCCACACATGGTGTCCTTGTTTAATGATATAACAGAGGAGGTCCCATTTCCGCAGCTTAATTTAGAAGCATATATTACGGTGCTCCCGAAACAGGGCAAACCACCAGATAGACCTGAGAACTTCCGCCCAATTTCGTTGTTAAACACTGACTTGAAAATATATTCAAAGATATTGGCTAACAGATTAGGATTAGTCCTACCGTCCATCATAAGTAACGATCAGGTGGGTTTTATACAGGCCCGAGAGGCGAAAGATAACACAGTAAGGGCAATTCATCTTGTCAACTATGTACAAAGTAACAAAATACCAACAGTGGTGGTCTCCACTGACGCGGAGAAAGCCTTCGACCGCGTCAGTTGGCTTTTTCTTAGGAGGATACTCCAGAAATTTGGTATATGTGATAGTTTTATCTCAAAAATAATGGCCCTGTATACCTCTCCAACAGCTAAAGTTAGGATGAATGGTATATTCTCAGGGAAACTAGACATCTCCAATGGAACGAGGCAGGGATGCCCATTGTCACCCCTGCTGTTTGCGTGCGTAGTAGAAGCATTGGCAGCAAAGATAAGGCTAAATAGGGACATCCTATGCATCACAATAGCAGATAGGGAACATAAGACTTTACTATTCGCAGACGATGTGCTGTTTTTCCTAACCTCCCCAGCCGAGACTATTTCCCATTTGTTGGAAGAGTTGGATCGCTTCCATTTGGCATCCAATTTTTTGATTAATAAAAACAAATCTGAAATGCTACCCATCCAGTGTGAAGGACATACACTGGAACGGATTAGGGAGTTATGCCCTTTCCGAATCCAGAGAAATAGCCTAAAATATCTAGGGATAATGCTAGCCCCCTCCGAAAAGGAGATGTTTGCACTTAATTACAAAACTTTACAAAGAACCCTCACCGCAGACATGTCTTCATGGCGTTCCCAACACATAACGTGGTTAGGTAGAATCCAGGCCACAAAGATGAATGTTCTGCCACGGATACTATTTATACTCCAGACAGTACCAATTACTATCCCTTCTAATTTCTTAGACACCCTCCAGAAAGTAATATTAGATTATATTTGGGATAGAAGAAAAGCTAGAATAAATAAAAAAATTATGTGCATGCACATTAAAGATGGAGGCTTGGGAGTTCCTAACTTGACGAAATATAGACAGGCTGTCTTCCTGCAAAGGGTGATAGACTGGTATACAAACTATGAACACAAGGCATGGGTGAGGTTGGAACATGATATCACAGAACAGAGACACCTGGGGGCACTATGTTGGCAGAGATGGATGACCTTTCCAGATAAGATCACACAAAATACACTCATTCTAGAAACGTTGAAAGCGTGGGATAGGATCCTGACTGAATATCCGCACATCTCATCCAGGTTCTCACCCTTGACTCCGCTTACCGATAATATAGACTTTCCCCCGGGGACGGGCCTCCTCAGACAAGCCCCTGCCACAGAAAATAATAGAGTAATCATGATGGTGCATTTAGGGAATGAACAGCATCTTTATGCTAGCCCTGAACTGATGGAGTCAGGCCTCATAGCATTCAGTAATTGGTTTGTCTTGAGACAGTGCCACTCTTATATTTATAAACATAAAGATAGGAATAACTTTTTACGCACACTAACCCCGTTTGAGGCCTTATGCAACTCTAAGACTCCCATTAGAAGAGCTCTCTCACTAACTTATGCCCTTCTACAGTCCACAACAAATATTATATTGATAGCTGGGAGAAAGAACTGGGGATTGACTTGACCGACACAGACAGAACACTAATATTCTCGACAGTGACTAGAATTTCTGCATCCAGCAGATTGATTGAGATGAATTTAAAAATAATTCAGAGATGGTACCTTACCCCTGCCAGACTCCATAAACTATTCCCCACTCGTAGCGATAGATGTTGGAGATGCGGAGTACATTTAGGTACTATGTCCCACATATGGTGGACATGTCCCCTAATAGTGGGAATGTGGAGGAAAGTAGCACGTGAGATGTCGGTTATGTTGGGTATTTCTCTGCCTGTGGACCCCCTACTGTGGCTCTTTAATATCATCCCATGCAAGATTTCAAAAGATAGAAGGAATTTACTATTTATTGGTAGCAACAGTCTCAAAAAATTAATGGAAAAAAATTGGAAAAGCAGAATAGTACCAGATATAGCACAATGGCTACACATTTTTAATCAAATTCTTGAGCTAGAGGAGTACTCCTACTTGACTAACAAGAACATTATTATTATTATTATTATCGGTTATTTGTAGAGCGCCAACAGATTCCGCAGCGCTATTAACAAAAGCGGAGTAAAAAAAAAAAAAAAAAAAAAACAGTTATAGGGATCAAATGGGTAGAGGGCCCTGCCAAGAGTTGCACTGTTGTAGTCAGCTCTTGAGAAGGTGATCAACAAACAGCTGGACTCTTAAGCTTACATGCTAGGGGGGATAACTGGATAGCAATGGAGGAGACGAACTGGTATAAAGTAAGGTTAGCGTAGGTTGTATGCATCCCTGAACAGTAGAGTCTTTAGGGAGCACTTGAAGCTTTTAAAACTAGAAGAGAGTCTTGTGGAGCGAGGCAGAGAGTTCCACAAGATGGGAGCCAGTCTGGAGAAGTCCTGTAAACGGGAGTGTGATGAGGTGACAAGAGAGGAGGAGAGTAGGAGGTCTTGAGCAGAGCGAAGGGGACGGGAAGGAGAGTATCTGGAGACAAGATCAGAGATATAGGGGGGAGCAGTGCAGTTGAGGGCTTTGTATGTCAGAGTGAGAATTTTTGTATTGTATGTCAGAGTGAGAATTTGGGCATAGATTCATATGCCCAAATGAAAGCGATATGGGAGGACTATGTGAACTCCAGATCCCAGGTTCCACTGTAAGAAGTTTCTCACGCAGTTTCATGACGAAATTAATCACTCAGACATTGCTGTTTCTCACATAAATATATTTTTCATTTTACTGTATGTTTGTTTGTTTGTTTAAAGCTTTAAATTCTAACTGACAGCATTATTCTTTGTCAACAGTCAGTATACCCTGTACTTGATACCATCAATGTGATTTTTTTTCTCTAACGAAATGTAACATGCACTGTCTGTACAAACTCTACTAATTTCTTAATAAAGCTGTTTAAAAAAAAAATATAAAAAAAATAAAAATACCAGCATTTCAAATACCCTAAGGTGTCTACTTTTCAAAAATATATGGTTTGATGGGGGAAAATCACATTGGCCAGCTTCAGAAATGTCCCAAATAGGACAAGGTTGCATGATGACAGATGTGAAAATTCAAAGTTTGAAAACTGGAATGCGCCCCCTAAAAATAAGGCCTTTTAGCCCCCTGAGAACCCGACAAACCTATTCATGGGTGGTATCACTGTACTTAGGAGATGTTGTTGAACACATATTGAGGTGTTTTTTGGCAGTAATACATAACAGGAACTGAGAATCCATGCCTAAAGTATAATGTATGTGAAAAATAACACAAAAAAATGACTATCCAAAAGTTTGACAAAGACTGCTGGTTGAGTTAGTGCATGGAAAGTGTTAAAATACCAGCATTTCAAATATTCTATGGGTCTTCTTTTCAAAAATATATGGTTTGATGGGGGTAAATTACATTGGCCGGCTTCAGAAATTTCCCAAATAGGACATGGGTGCAAGATGACAGATGTGAAAAAATTTCAAATTGGAAAACTGGAAAGGGCCCCCTAAAATTAAGGCTTTTTAGCCCCCTGAGAACCCGACAAACCTATTCATGAGTGGTATCACTGTACTCAGGAGATGTTGTTGATCACATATTGAGTTTTTTTGGCAGTAACACAAAGTACAATGCCTAAAGTACAATGTGTGTGAAAAATAACACAAAAAATGACTACCCAAAAGTTTGACAAAGACTAGTGGTTGAATTAGTGCATGGAAAGTGTTAAAATACCAGCATTTTAAATACCGTAGGGTGTCTACTTTTCAAGAATAGATGGTTTGATGGGGGTAAATTACATTGGCCGGCTTCAGAAATGCCCCAAATAGGACATGGGTGCATGATGACAGATGTGAAAATTCCAAGTTGGAAAACTGAAATGCGCCCCCTAAAAATAAGGCCTTTTAGCCCCCAGAGAACCCGACACACCTATTCATGGTGGTATCACTGTACTCAGGAGATGTTGCTGAACACATATTGGGGTGTTATTTGGCAGTAACCTTTAACGTTCTCAGTAAATATATTCTTAAATTGCTGGGTTGTTTTTTTTTAAACTTAGGCATAGATTGGTGGTAAAATGGTAAAAAAAAATGGTAAAAAAAGATTGGTGGTAAAATGGTTGCATGAAAAGAGTCAAAATACTCCAAGTTTAATACCTTAGGTTGTCTTCTTTTAAAAAAATATATACATGTGAAGGGTTATTCAGGGATTCCTGACAGATATCAGTGCTCCAATGTAACTATTGCTAATTTTGAAGAAAAAAAAAAAATGGTTTGGAAATAGCAAAGTGCTGCTTGTACTTATTGCCCTATAACTTGCAAAAAAAAAAGCAAAGAACATGTAAACATTGGGTATTTCTAAACTCAGGACAAAATTTAGAATCTATTCAGCATGGGTGTTTTTTGGTGGTTGTAGATGTGTAACAGATTTTGGGGGTCAAATTTCGAAAAAGTGTGTTATTTTCCATTTTTTCATCATATTTTATATATTTTTTATAGTAAATTATAACAAACTAGTCCTAAAGCCTGTGTACACGGGCCATTTTTTTAAGTACCGCGGTTCCAACCCTTGCTCCCTCTCTCTCCCCCTCTCTTTTGTGCTCTCTCTCTCTCCCCCTCTCTTTTGAGCTATCTCTCTCCCCCTATTTTGCACTCTCTCTCCCCCCTCTTTTTGCTCTCTCTCTCCCCCTCTTTTGCTCTCTCCCCCTCTTTTGCTCTCTCTCTCCCCCCTCTTTTGCTCACTTTCTCTCTCTCTCTTCCCCCTCTTCTGCTCTCTCCCCCTCTTTTGCTCTCTCCCCCTCTTTTGCTCTCTCTCTCCCCTATTTTGCTCTCTCTCTCCTCTATTTCGCTCTCTCCCCCCCTCTTTTGCTCTCTCTCCCCCCTCTTTTGCTCTCTCTCCCCTATTCTGCTCTCCCCCCCCTTTTACTCTCTCTCCCCCCTCTTTTGCTCTCTCTCTCCCCCTCTTTTGCGCCTTCTCTCTCTCCCCCCTCTTTTGCTCTCTCCCCCTCTCTTTTGCGCTCTCTCCCCCCCTCTCTTTTGCGCTCTCTCCCCTTCTCTTTTGCGATTTCTCCCTCCCTCTTTTGCACTCTCTCTCTCCCTCATTTGTGCTCTCTCCCCCTTCTCTTTTGCGCTCTTTCTCTCCCCCCTCTCTTTTGAGCTCTCTCTCTCCCCCCTCTCTTTTGAGCTCTCTCTCTCCCCCTCTCTTTTGAGCTCTCTCTCTCCCTCTCTTTTGGGCTCTCTCTCTCCCCCCTCTCTTTTGAGCTCTCTCTCTACCTCTCTTTTGTGCTCTCTCTTTCTCTCCCCCCCTCTCTTTTGAGCTTTCTCTCCCCCTCTTTTGTGCTCTCTCTCTCTCCCCCTCTTTTGCGCTCTCTCTCTCCCCCTCTTTTGCACTCTCTCTCCCTCTTCTCTTTTGCGCTCTCTCTCCCCCTTCTCTTTTGCGCTCTCTCTCTCCCTCCTCTCTTTTGAGCACTCTCTCTCCCCCCTCTCTTATGAGCTCTTTCTCTCCCCCCTCTCTTTTAAGCTCTCTCTCCCTCTCTTTTGCGCTCTCTCTCTCCCCCTCTCTTTTGCACTCTCTCTGTCCCCCTCTCTTTTGCGCTCTCTCTCTCCTCCCCCTCTCTTTTGAGCTCTGTACTCAGGAGATGTTTCTGAATACATATTGGGGTGTTATTTGGCAGTAACCCTTAACGTTCTCAGTAAATATATTCTTAAATTGCTGGGGGGGGGGTTAAAAATCACCTTTGGCATAGATTGGTGGTAAAATGGTTGCATGAAAAGAGTCAAAATACTCCAAGTTTAATACCTTAGGTTGTCTTCTTTTAAAAAAAATATATACATGTGAAGGGTAATATCAGTGCTCAAATGTAACTATTGCTAATTTTGAAAAAAAAAAAATACTTATTGCCCTATAACTTGCAAAAAAAAAGCAAAGAACATGTAAACATTGGGTATTTCTAAACTCAGGACAAAATTTAGAATCTATTCAGCATAGGTGTTTTTTGGTGGTTGTAGATGTGTAACAGATTTTGGGGGTCAAATTTCGAAAAAGTGTGTTTTTTTCAATTTTTTCATCATATTTTATATATTTTTTATAGTAAATTATAACAAACTAGTCCTAAAGCCTGTGTACATGGGCCATTTTTTTAAGTACCGCGGTTCCAACACTGACTCCCTATCTCTCTCCCCCTCTCTTTTGCTCTTTCTCCCCCTCTCTTTTGAGCTCTCTATCTCCCCCCTATTTTGCGCTCTCTCTCCCCCCTCTTTTGCTCTCTCTCTCCCCCTTTTTGCTCTCTCCCCCCTCTTTTGCTCTCTCTCCCCTGTTTTGCTCACTTTCTCTCTCTCTTCCCCCCTCTTCTGCTCTCTCCCCCCTCTTTTGCTCTCTCCCCCTCTTTTGCTCTCTCTCCCCCCTATTTTGCTCTCTCTCCCCCCTATTTTGCTCTATCTCCCCCCCTTTTGCTCTCTCTCGCCTATTTTGCTCTCTCCCCCCCTCTTTTACTCTCTCTCTCCCCCCTCTTTTGCTCTCTCTCTCCCCCTCTTTGCGCCTTCTCTCTCTCCCCCCTTTTGCTCTCTCCCCCTCTCTTTTGCGCTCCCCCCCCCTCTCTTTTGCGCTCTCTCCCCCTCTCTTTTGCGCTCTCTCCCTCTCTATTTTGCGCTCTCTCTCACCCTCTTTTGCGCTCTCTCTCCCCCTTCTCTTTGCGCTCTCTCTCCCCCTACTCTTTTGCGCTCTTTCTCTCCCCCTCTCTTTTGAGCTCTCTCTCTCCCCCCTCTCTTTTGAGCTCTCTCTCTCACCCCTCTCTTTTGAGCTCAAGCTCTCCCTCTCTTTTGGGCTCTCTCTCTCCCCCTCTCTTTTGAGCTCTCTCTCTCCCTCTCTTTTGCGCTCTCTCTCCCCCTCTTTAGCGCTTTCTCTCTCCCCCTCTTTTGCACTCTCTCTCTCCCCCTCTTTTGTGCTCTCTCTCCCCCTTCTCTTTTGCGCTCTGTCTCTCCCTCCTCTCTTTTGAGCACTCTCTCCCCCCTCTCTTTTGAGCTCTCTCTCTCCCCCCTCTCTTTTGAGCTCTCTCTCTGTCTCTTTTGCGCTCTCTCTCTCCCCCCTCTCTTTTGCACTCTCTCTCCCCCTCTCTTTTGCGCTCTCTCCCCCCCCCTCTCTTTTGAGCTCTCCCTCCCCCTCTTTTGTGCTCTCTCGCTCCCCCTCTTTTGTGCTCTCTCTCTCCCCCTCTTTTGCGTTCTCTCTCCCCCTCTTTTGCGCTCTCTCTCCCCCTCTTTTGCTCTCTCTCCTCCTCTTTCTCTCTTTTGCTCTCTCCCCCCTCTTTTGCTCTCTCTCTCCCCTCCTCTTTCTCTCTCTCCCCCTCTTTTGCTCTCTCTCCTCCTCTTTCTCTCTCCCCCTCTTTTGCTCTCTCCCCCCTCTTTTGCTCTCTCTCTCTCCTCCTCTTTCTCTCTCCCCCCCTCTTTTGCTCTCTCTTTCACTTCCCGCCTTTTTTGCTCGCTTTCTATATTTCCCTCCTCTCTTTTGGTCTCTCCCACCTCTCTCCCGTTGACCACGACCCTTCACGCGCGCTCCCGCAAGGCCACTCCCTTTGCTCCCAGAAGGCCATGCCCCTTGTCATGCCCGCGAGGCCACGTCCCCATCATGTCACGTCTGCGAGTACACACCCCCTTGTCATGCCCACAAAGCCAAGCCCCCTTGTCATGCCTGCAAGGTCACGCCCCCATCACGGCACGCCCGGTCATGCCCCCACCAGGCAGCTTCCGCAGTGTGCACTCTGATGATCAAGGCCAGGTATGTTTGTCCTCTGCAGTCTCTACTGCGCATGACTGCATCTGACAAACATACCTGGCCTTTTATTATATAGGATGATGAAAATAATGGTATATTTAGAGTTCATTCAATGGTGAGGAAAATGGTATATAATATGTGTGGGTACAGTAAATGAGTAAGAGGAAAATTACATCTAAACACAAACACCACAGAAATGTAAAAATATCCCTGGTCCCAAAAAGGACCTGGTCAGAAAATTGAAAAGTGCTGTGGTCACTAAGGGGTTAAAACAGTGCTATGAAAGGAAGGCAAGTCACTCTCTCTCCAAAGCTTTGTAACTCTCAGTGAGGGGAGCACAGTAAAAAATGTAAAGGTGGAAAAAAGGTCCAATCTAAACAAAAGGGGAAAATGGGAAGTCACATGATCATTGCTGCAATCACATGACCTCAATGCTACTGATTAGTAGGGTACTGACTACGATGCTAGGCACGTCCCCCAGTTGGATCTTGCATTTTCTTCAATGCAGAAGGGAGCAGAATGCTGCAAATATCAGGATGCCCAATGCCTTCCTAAGAGGGTTAAAGCCCAATACTGTTAGAAAGGCATCAAGGGGTTAAACTAATATTATTATTATTTTTTATTTTTTGTTGCCAGCCATATTACATATTCATATGCTAACAGAAATAAGGAAAACTAAATTTTTTTTTTTTTACATTAGTAGCAAAATAAATGCACAGATCTAACATTTGGATGATAACAAGGGAAATTGAGACTACTAGAGGCTAAAAATCTAACTATTGTGTCTGATAATTGTATGAAATGTACTATTGAATGCAATTGAAATTCAAAAACAGTAAAATTAGCAGACCTCCAACAAATTGTATTTGGAATTTAATGCAATATTGATCATTCACATTTACAAGCTAAATGAAAATGGATATATTTGCTATAAGGCACAGTAAACACTGTATTTTAACAATTTTAAATTGTGCGCATCAATCATCACATCCATCTATATATAACTGCTTTTTCTGCAATACTGATCTACAAAATGTAGCTTTTAAAATATGTCCAATCTGCTGTTTTTTATTCTTTATTTTATTATTCGACGAACAGTTCAGTCAATTGCTTGGCTACCAACCTTATACTGTAGTTGTCTCCTATGCAGGCAAGCTCCTGAATCTCTATCTCTGCCCATGCACCTATTCCTCCCTCACCTTACACACACACACACACGCGCGCACACACACACACACAATATAGAACATATTCCTCCCTCTCCTTAAACACACACAATATAGCACATATTCCTCCCTCACCTACACACACACACACACAATATAGCACATATTCCTCCCTCACCTACACACACAATATAACACATATTCCTCCCTCACCTACACACACACACAATATAGCATATTACTCCCTCACCTACACACACACACACACACACACACACAATATAGCACATATTCCTCCCTCACCTACACACACACACACAATATAGCACATATTCCTCCCTCACCTACACACACACACACACACAATATAGCACATATTCCTCCCTCACCTACACACACAATATAACACATATTCCTCCCTCACCTACACACACACACAATATAGCATATTACTCCCTCACCTACACACACACACACACACACACACACAATATAGCACATATTCCTCCCTCACCTACACACACACACACACAATATAGCACATATTCCTCCCTTACCTACACACACACAATATAGCACATATTCCTCCCTCACCTACACACACACACAATATAGCATATTACTCCCTCACCTACACACACACACACACACACACACACACACACACAATATAGCACATATTCCTCCCTCACCTACACACACACAATATAGCACATATTCCTCCCTCACCTACACACACACACACACACACACACAATATAGCACATATTCCTCCCTCACCTACACTCACACAATATAGCACATATTCCTCCCTCACCTACACACACTCACACACACAATATAGCACATATTCCTCCCTCACCTACACACACACACACACACACACACAATATAGCACATATTCCTCCCTCACCTACACTCACACAATATAGCACATATTCCTCCCTCACCTACACACACTCACACACACAATATAGCACATATTCCTCCCTCACCTACAAACACACTCACACACACAATATAGCACACATTCCTCCCTCACTCACACAAACACACAATATAGCACATATTCCTCCCTCACCTACAAACACACTCACACACACAATATAGCACATATTCCTCCCTCACTCACACAAACACACAATATAGCACATATTCCTCCCTCACCTACAAACACACTCACACACACAATATAGCACATATTCCTCCCTCACCTACAAACACACTCACACACACAATATAGCACATATTCCTCCCTCACTCACACAAACACACAATATAGCACATATTCCTCCCTCACCTACACACACACACACACACAAACACACAATATAGCATATATTCCTCCCTCACCTACACACACAATATAGCACATATTCCTCCCTCATGCACACGCACACACAATATAGCACATATTCCTCCCTCACCTACACACACACACACACACACACACAATATAGCACATATTACTACCTCCCTCTCTCACACACACACACAATATAGCACATATTCCTCCCTCACCTACACACTCACACACACACAATATAGCACATATTCCTTCCTCACCTACACTCACACGCACACACAAACACACAATATAGCACATATTCCTCCCTCACCTACACACACAATATAGCACATATTCCTCCCTCACCTACACACACAATATAGCACATATTCCTCCCTCACGCACACAAACACACAATATAGCACATATTCCTCCCTCACCTACACACACACACAATATAGCACATATTCCTCCCTCACATACGCACACACACAATATAGCATATATTCCTTCCTCACCTACACACACACAATATAGCACATATTCCTCCCTCACATACATACACACACACACAAACACACAATATAGTAGGAACCCTGTATGAGAGAATGGAAGGAAGGGTTATGTGACCCCACTAGGAAGAAGACAGGGGGTTAAAGAAAGGACAGGGGGCTGGGCTGAAGAAGGGGTTTATAAACACAGGACATGAAGTAGCATCACACAAATTTGATCAGGAGCAGCACGGTGGGGATTAATTTTGCTCACCTGAATGGAGGCCTTGTTAGCTGAGCTGATGGAGGTGGCGAAGCAGAAAGGAGCTGGCTGGATCAGGGAGAGGCTGGAGACTGCAGGGAGAGCAGGCACAAGGGAGGCAGGAGAGGTCACTGTCACCAGAGGGACAACTACTGTGAGGAGCGTGCGGCCTGTGCGGAGATCCAGGCCTCCTGAACGTCTGAGCCCAGATGGGGGCATGGGAGGAAGAAGGAGGGGGAGCAGCAGGCCCTCTGGCAGTCCGGAAGAGGTTCAGCAGCCGGGATCAGGAGGAGCGTCAACGGCTGGGCCCAGGTCGGGCTTGAGGCCTAGAGAGGAAGCGGCTGCTGACGTCACGGCCCGGCGGTCGCAGCCGGGGCCGCAAGGTAGCCGAAGGAGAGGCAGGTCTGCAGGGGCCACTCAGGAGGCGGAGCGGCAGCAAGCTGGACCGGAGGAGACGGCTATGGAGGGCCCGCAGAGGAGACCGGCGGCTCCGGATGACGTCACGGCCCGGCGGTCGCAGCCGGGGCCTAGGCAGGGAAGAGGCGGACGGCGGAGCAGCCAGGCGGTGACGAGGAGGACAGGTAAGCGTAGCGGGCAGAGGGGGAGCTGCGGACAAGCTGGGAGACTGAGCGGAAGGTGGCTGACGCCGGGTGGAGAGCATGACAGCTGCAGTTATGCTGAGGTGCGGGGGGGGGGGGTCGGCAGGGTTGTGATAGCTCAAACGGCAATGTCAGTCGCAGGGGAGGTTTGTTTGCAGCAAAGGGAAAGAAGGGGAGAGTACAAGGGGGCCCACCACTATAGAGCAGTGGCTACTGGGCAGATGGAGGGCTGCAGCAAGGGAGGGTATGGAGAATAAGGGCCCCATGTCAGTCTTAGGGAAGGTTTATTGCAGCATGGGGAATAAAGGGGGGAGAGTCCAAGTGGGCCCACCACTATAGTGCAGTGGCTGCTGGGCAGATGGAGGGCTGCAGCAAAGGATGGTAGGGAGAATAAGGGCCCCAGGTGTAGATAAACCTGGGGCACTTTGCAGGATCAGGCATGGAGTAAAGGGGAAAAAAGGAGGGGGGGGACAGCGTGCTGGGATCGTTTAAGGGGTTTGTTTAAATTTGCTTGTAACGGTCTAAAGGGGGGGTATCTGTCACAGGGAGAGGTAGTTAGGGGGGTTGTGGCCCTGAGAGAAGGGGTGGGTAAAGATTGGGTTTAGGGGAAGGGAATAGCAGGGGATGACAAAAAAAAAAAAAAAAAAAGTAAAGGGAAGAGATAGGTGAGTAGGAGGTAAATGGGGGAGGTAAGTTAGAGGTTGGGAGGGCAGCTAGGTAGAGACGGGTGAGGGTAAGTGGGTGGGCAGGGGGAGGGTGGGTGGGGGTGCGGGGTTTGTGGAATGGCTTTGCTGATGGTTGTTTGTTTTACAGGGGACTGTGCCTCTACGGCAAGGGAGGGTGAGGCGGAAGAAGCCAGCAGGGAAGCAGAGGCTTTGGAGGAACTGGAGCTGTGGACGGAGCCACCACTGGAGTTGGAGGCCAGTGGTGACTTTGATGAGGAAGAGGACCCTCTGGAAGGAACATCGGCAGGAGCAGGAACAGCTGGCCAGGTAGGGGGGATGTCTGCCCTGGCGCAGCTTTTGAGGATATTGTCCCCGCAACGGGGAGGGGAAGGGGGGGGCAGGGAGGGGAATGTGAGGGGGGAAAGGGGGGATGATGTGATTGGTGCCTCTTCCTCACAGGCGTCTAGATCAGGACGTGATACGGGAAGGGAACATACCCCCTTGAGGAGGCGGGAATCACCCAGGGAGCGCAGGAGATCGCGGTCACCTCGGAGCAGGGGACCTGGAGGGACAGAGAGGAGATCACCAACATGGGCCAGGGTGGACCGGTCCAGAGAAAGGAGCAGGCACGGCAGGGGGAGGTCCCCTGCCAGGAGAGGGACGGTGAGACGCCTTCTCGAAGTGGACAGTGAGGAGGTGGCCGGGAGACCGAGAGAATCCAGCCGGAGTGGGGCTAGCAGGCCTGGCGCAGGAGGGGGAGCCAACAGGCGGGGAGAAGGACCGGCTACAGCGGCGCGGTCGGCAGGTGAGTCGACTGTGCTGCTTCCAGGAGTGAATGATAGCTTGACTGGCGAGAGAGAAGTGTTGTTGGCGGGCTTGAAGGGCCTCATAGCGACCCTGGAGAAACCATCAGGGGCGGGGGCGCCAGCGGCTGCATGGGTGCAGCCAGGTGGGGGGGCCCAAACAGGGGGGTCGCAGGCAGGAGGAAGCACGCTGCCGGCGGTGAGCGGGGCCGCAGGCGGGGGAGAAACTTTGAAGGTGCCGGAGGATGCATTGCGGAGGCCGTGTCTGTGTTCAGTGGGACCGTTGGGAATCCATCTGACCAGTGAGTTGCGGGAGAAGATTTGGAAGAGGGAATACATAGAGATTCTGTCGCTTCTTCCGTTGGACCAGGTATTGGAGGTGAAAGAAGACGACAAGGAGAAAGGGAAAAAGGAGGAGGAGGAGAGGAAGAAGCGATGGAGGAAGCTGCCCAAGACCTTCGGGAATTGGTCCAGGGCATTCCGTATTCTAGCAAGTGTGATGGGGGAAAAGTTCCCGGAACAAGGTTCGTCTCTATTCTGTTATTATGACGAGATCGCGAATGCGTGCAGTACATATGGCGGATTGGCATGGTGGCGGTACGACGAGCGTTTCCGGCAGCGGATGGCGGTGAGGCCCGAGATGCGGTGGGATGATAGGGATATGGGGATCTGGTTGGAGATGATGACGCCCCTGAGGGGGGGGCAGTCCTTTCGGTCCGCAGG
This sequence comes from Bombina bombina, assembly GCF_027579735.1. Classification (NCBI taxonomy): domain Eukaryota; kingdom Metazoa; phylum Chordata; class Amphibia; order Anura; family Bombinatoridae; genus Bombina; species Bombina bombina. The sequence goes on along the minus strand of NC_069503.1, from coordinate 573,437,607 downwards.
GCAAGGAGTGGGAGCCGGAGGTGGTACGGGGAGCACATCGTCGGTTATCCGGAAGGGACTGTGCTTTCAGTTCAACGAGGGTCAATGCCGCTTCGGAGCGTCATGCAAGTACAAGCATGAGTGTTCAGGCTGTGGGGGAATTCACTCTTTTGCCAAGTGCTTTAAGAAAGCGAGGCAGGGAGGAAAGCCTGGAGAGGTGGGTAATGCGGGCGCGGACCCCGGTGAAGGTAGGAAGGATGGTGCCATGGCTAAAGGGGTACGCCAATAGACGGGGATGTGCGGCGGATGCCGACTTGCTGCTAACAGGGTTCAGTTCGGGGTTCTTTATTCCACATAAAGAGCAGGCACCGGGGGTTTTTGGGGGTAACTTGAAATCGGCACGGGAATTCCCGGGGGTGGTGAGGGAGAAGTTGCGCAAAGAGGTAGCGTTGGGGCGGATGGCGGGACCTTTCAAGGAACTGCCCTTGAAGGGTCTCCGAATCTCTCCGCTGGGGGTGGTCCCGAAAAAAGGGGCAGGCCAGTTCCGGATGATACATCATCTGTCGCACCCAAAGGGGCTGTCAGTCAACGATGGGATTGACCCAGAGCTGGTGTCAGTGAATTATGCTTCCTTTGACAGGGCAGTGGCGTTGGTGAGAAAGGCTGGAAAGGGGGCATTGCTGGCCAAAGCGGATGTGGAATCAGCATTCAGGCTGCTGCCAGTGCACCCTAAGTGCCATCACTTGCTGGGGTGTTCGTTTGAGGGCGCCTTTTTCGTGGACATGTGCCTGCCAATGGGCTGCTCAATCTCCTGTGCGTACTTTGAAAAATTTAGTTCCTTTGTCGAATGGGTGGTCAGGCAGAAGGCAAAAAAATCCTCGGTGGTCCATTACCTGGACGATTTCTTGTTCGTGGGTGCAGCGGGTTCAGGGGATTGCGAACTCCTGGTGAAGGTGTTCGGGGAGGTAACCAGGGATTTTGGTATCCCGGTCGCGGCTGAAAAATCGGAGGGGCCGGTGTCATCTTTGAGCTTTCTGGGGATACAATTGGACACGATTCGGATGGAATGCAGGCTCCCAGAGGATAAATTGACAGACTTGAAGGGCGTGCTGGGGGAAGCACTGGCCGCCAGGAAAATGACGTTGAGGCAGCTCCAGTCGCTGCTGGGGAAGTTAAACTTCGCATGCCGGATCATCCCCATTGGCAGGGCATTCTGCCGCCGGTTGTCGTTGGCGACGGCGGGAGTGTCAGATCCAAGGCACCACGTCAGAGTGACGAGGGAAATGAAGGAGGACTTGAGAGTGTGGGTCACATTTTTGGACGAATTCAATGGCAGATTGATTATCCAGGAGGTAGGTTGGTCGGATAACGACTTGGGTCTATTCACGGATGCGTCGGGGGCCCAGGGGTTCGGGGCTTACCTTCAAGGACAATGGTGCGCTGACAGGTGGCCGGACAGCTGGAGGGAGAGTGGTTTGACCAAGAACCTCACGTTCCTGGAGTTTTTCCCGGTAGTAGTCGCGTTGCGGGTGTGGCCCCATATCTTGAGGGATAAAAGGGTCACCTTCCATTCGGATAACCTGGGGGTGGTGTTGGCCATTAACAGGTTGACGGCGAGTTCCCCCCCGGTGGTCAAGTTGCTGAGAGCGTTTGTGTTGGAGTGTTTGAGGAATAACATAGCTTTCAGAGCTGTGCATGTGCCGGGTAAGCTGAATGTGATTGCTGACGCTTTGTCCCGTTTGCAGTGGGAGCGGTTCCGGGCAGCAGCACCGGAGGCAGAAGAGGAAGGTGTGCCTTGCCCGAGGGATCTGTGGAGCTTGGGCATGGGTTAATTGACTTGATACGAGGGTCATTGGCAGGCGCCACATGGAAGGCATACGCCCGGGTGTGGAAGCAATGGGGTGAGTTGCAAGGGGGGAGGAATTTACTGGAGGATGAGGACAACCAATTGAGGGTGCTTTTGGCCTGGATAAAAAGGTGGGGGGAGGAGAGGCTGTCGCCTTCAGAAATAAAGAAAAGGGTGGCGGCCTTAGCTTTTTGGTTCCAATTGGTGGGGGGTGGAGACCTCACAAAGGTGTTTATGGTACGGATGGCGGTGAGAGGTTTGTGCAGGGGGAGAAGGAGGTGTGACGGCAGGAGGCCGGTGACGTTCGCTGTGTTGGAAAAGGTAGTGGGTTGTTTAAGGGGTTTGTGTAATTCTGAATTTGAGGTAGCGTTGTTCAAAGCGGCTTTTATCCTAGCGTTTTTCGGGGCCTTCCGGGTGTCAGAATTGGTGGGGCGGAACAGGAGAGACAAAGGGGGTCTCCAAGGTGGGGAGGTGATCGTGAGTGAAGGGGGGGTAGAAGTGTGGTTGAGACGGTCAAAAACGGACCAGTTGGGGAAAGGATGCGTGGTGAGATTAAGGGAGATAGGGGGCGAATGTTGCCCTGTTACTGCAACCCGTGTTTTCCTCAGTCTCCGCCCCAAGGGGGAGGGGCCATTATTTGTCCATGCGGACGGGTCTGTATTGTCAAAATACCAGTTTATTGCGGTTTTCCGGAAGGCTTTGGGGAGGATGGGAATGGGGGCCATGGAATTTGGATCCCATTCATTTAGGATTGGGGCGGCGACTGAGGCGGCAGGGTTGGGTTTGGATGTGGCTGCGATTAAGAGGATTGGGAGGTGGAGATCGGATAGATATCGGGGATATGTGAGGCCAGGGCTAAGGGCCTGAGGGCAGGGTGGGAGCTGATACGGCTTTCTTTGTTTTGACAGGTCCGGTGAAGTGCTGGGTGATCGGGCACTCCTACATTTATTGGGCCAGGAAGGCTGCCGCGGTGAAGGACGATGGATTACAGTTGGGACTTGCTAGGGAGCAGGTGGAGATAAAATGGTTCGGGATCCGGGGTATGAAGTGGGATCAGCTGGTGAGGAAGGTGGTGGAGTTTTCTAGATTGTTTTCTAACCCGCAGGTTTTGGTCATACATGTTGGGGGAAATGATTTGGGATTCATGTCCCAGAAAGAGCTGGTGGAGGACATGAAGAGGGGTATTGACCGGTTGCGACAGCTCATTCCCGGGGTCATCATTGTATGGTCTGAGATTGAGAGTCGATTGGTGTGGAGGGCAGCATGGGATCTGGGGAGATTGGAGGCTTCCAGACGGAAGATCAATAGGATGATGAGCGGGTATGTGAGGCGGGTTGGGGGGATAGGCTTGAGGCATGTGGAGTTTGAGGGGGAATCGGGGAAGTGCTTTTATTTGAAAGACGGGGTCCACCTTAATGAGGTGGGGCTTCACCTATTTAACTTTACTTTGAAAGAGGGGATCGAAAAGGCCTTGGCTCTGGGTGGCGGTTCTCACCTGGAGGGTGAGAGGTGGCGGGGTGCTTGCCCTGGTAGGTAGAGGCTTACGCCTGTTAAGAGATGGTTGGGACTTCCTGTTTCAGCAACAGGGGGTTGGTTAATGGTGGTAGCCCCTCCCCGGATTTGGGCGGGGCTTGTAAGATGAATAAGTGGGGGCAAGCACTGGTTTTGTTTATAAAAGTTGATGTTATTTATGTTTATTTATTGTTAATAAATGAGCTGCGGCCTTTCAATCCCAACGATAAGTGTGTGGTGTGTTTTATTGGGTAAGGTTCAGAGTCAACTTGACTATGGGGGGTCAAGTAGGAACCCTGTATGAGAGAATGGAAGGAAGGGTTATGTGACCCCACTAGGAAGAAGACAGGGGGTTAAAGAAAGGACAGGGGGCTGGGCTGAAGAAGGGGTTTATAAACACAGGACAGGAAGTAGCATCACACAAATTTGATCAGGAGCAGCACGGTGGGGATTAATTTCCCGCCCTCCCTCCCTGGAATCTGGTGGAGTAGGTTGTCGCAGCATTGGCGGGGTGCTTGCCCTGGTAGGTAGAGGCTTACGCCTGTTAAGAGATGGTTGGGACTTCCTGTTTCAGCAACAGGGGGTTGGTTAATGGTGGTAGCCCCTCCCCGGATTTGGGCGGGGCTTGTAAGATGAATAAGTGGGGGCAAGCACTGGTTTTGTTTATAAAAGTTGATGTTATTTATGTTTATTTATTGTTAATAAATGAGCTGCAGCCTTTCAATCCCAACGATAAGTGTGTGGTGTGTTTTATTGGGTAAGGTTCAGAGTCAACTTGACTATGGGGGGTCAAGCACATATTCCTCCCTCACCTACACTCACAATGAGGCCAATTTAACAAATGTCTGTCGGACCTGATCCGACAGTGTGGATCAGGTCCGACAGACATCGCTGAATGCGGAGAGCAATACGCTCTCTGTATTCAGCATTGCACCAGCAGCTCACAAGAGCTGCTGGTGCAACGCCGCCCCCTGCAGACTAGCGGCCAATGGGCCGCCAGCAGGGGGGTGTCAATCAACCTGATCGTACTTGATCGGGTTGAATTGTGGCGATTCCTGTCCGCCTCATCAGAGCAGGCGGACAGGGTTATGAAGCAGCGGTCTTTAGACCGCTGCCCCATAACTTGTGTTTATGGCGAGTCTGAATAATAAAATTAGAGACAAAAAGGAGCCTTTAACAAACAAGAGAAATAAATACAGTTTAAAAGAATTATTGTGAAATTTATAAAACGCCCATATAACAATTGAAAAGCAGTTCACTGTCTGGCCATCCTGATAAGAGATGCATTTAGATTGGTTAGCAGCTGTGCGTATTGAAATGGATAGCGATAGTTATCTAAAAAAGTCTCAATCTCCTTTCAAAATGCAATTTTAATAACATCAGTTCTGTTTGTGGCAATCACGCAAGTCTGAGTGAGAATTACAATCATATATGAAAAGTACAATATGAAATCACGCCATTTGTAGATGTAGGTGTCCTGAAGTAAGTTTTCCGTGATATTACTTTGTCATCACATCTACATATGTATATGCCCCATTACATATATAAATGTATGCACTGTTGACTGTAGACTGCCCCTCCAATAGGGATGAATAAATCAATCATCACATCCATCTATAAATAACTGCTTTGTCTGCAATACTGATCCACAAAATGTAGCTTTTAAAATGTGTCCAATCTGCTGTTTTTTATTCTTTATTTTATTATTCAGCGAACAGTTCAATCAATTGCTTGACTACCAACCTCATACTGTAGTTGTCTCCTATGCAGGCAAGCTCCTGAATCTCTATCTCTGCCCATACACCTATTCCTCCCTCACCTACACAAACACACATACAAGCACACAATATAGAACATATTCCTCCCTCACCTTACATACACACAATATAGCACATAGTCCTCCCTCACCTACACACACACAATATATAGCACATATTCCTCCCTCACCTACAAACACACACACACACACACACACACACACACACAATATAGCACATATTCCTCCCTCACTCACACACACACACACAATATAGCACATATTCCTCCCTCACCTACACACACACACACACACACACACACACAATATAGCACATATTCCTCCCTCACCTAGGGAGGAATACACAATATAGCACATATTCCTCCCTCACCTACACACACACAATATAGCACATATTACTCCCTCCCTCCCTCTCTCACACACACACACAAAATATAGCACATATTCCTCCCTCACCTACACACACACACACACACACACAATATAGCACATATTCCTCCCTCACCTAGGGAGGAATACACAATATGGCACATATTCCTCCCTCACCTACACACACACAATATAGCACATATTTCTCCCTCCCTCTCTCACACACACACACACACACACAATATAGCACATATTCCTCCCTCACCTACACACACACAACATAGCACATATTCCTTCCTCACCTACACTCACACGCACACACACAATATAGCACATATTCCTTCCTCACCTACACACACACACACACACAATAATAGCACATATTGTTCCCTCACCTACACACAATGAGGCCAATTTAACAAATGTCTGTCGGACCTGATCCGACAGTGTGGATCAGGTCTGACAGACATCGCTGAATGCGGAGAGCAATATGCTATCCGTATTCAGCATTGCACCAGCAGCTCACAAGAGCTGCTGGTGCAACGCTGCCCCCTGAAGACTCGCGGCCATTGGGCCGCCAGCAAGGGAGTGTCAATCAACCCGATTGTACTCGATCGTGTTGAATTGTGGCGATTCCTGTCTCATCATAGCAGGCGGACAGGGTTATGAAGCAGCGGTCTTTAGACTTTAAGCCCTTTTCCCCAAAATCCCCAATCCACTCAACCAGTCCCCGAATCCACCCTTCTCTCGAAGATTCAACCCTTTTTTCCCGCAGAATTTTTTGCCACTGCCCCCATGCCCTCACATATGCAACCCAAGTACCTCGAGCTAAAGCTCCCCAGGCCACCTCGATCAGATCCACGACTCCAACTCCAGCAACTCTGGCGGACAGCTGACTCCTTCTTGCTCTGCCTCCGGCGCCACCTCCCGAAATCGGGCCCACTGGAAGCGAGAAAGAGCATCAGCAATCATGTTTAAACAACCTGGCACATGAAGAGAATGAAAATAAACATTCAACCGCATGCAATCCAGGACAAACAATCTCAGTAAACGCACCACTGGTAATGAGCTAGACGTTAACCTGTTAATTGCAAACAAAACACCCAGGTTATCCGTGTGAAAAACTACCTTCCTGTCCCGCAGCCTCTCCCTCCAAACCCTCACTGCCACCAATAAAGGGAAAATCTCCAAGAACACCAAATTCTTAGTAAGCCCTCTTTTGGCCCATACCACCGGCCACAACCCTGCACACCAGCTGCCCCCACAATAAGCCCCGAAACCGACTGAACCCGCCGCGTCTGTAAACAAATGAATCTTTTCATTCGAAACTGCCTTTTCCTGAACCAAAGCCCTTCCATTAAAATTATCCAAAAACAACAACCAAATCCTAAGGTCCTCCTTAAGGTCTGCTCACAACCTTATCCAATGCCGCGGGTCTCTCGCCCCAATCGTGGCCAGAGAAAGCCGCCTACAAAAGACCCTCCACACTGGGATAATTCTGCAAGCAAAATTTAGCTTGCCTACCAAAGATTGTATCTCACGGAGCTGAAGCCGGCGCCCCCAGCCGGCGCCCCCAATGCCACACCTTGCCCTGAGCTGTTCCCCCTGCTCCCATACTCGTTCCCGTCGCTAGGACCTCTGCACTCGTCCCTACACCCCATGCCGTCACTACGCTCCCTTGCTGACTTGCCACCTGCCTCTCAAAGCTCGCCAATAAATCCCTCAAGCCACTCACCAGCGAATTCTGAGCCACACCTAAAACATGCTCACCTCCAGCCACACCTACTGCTCTGGTAGCACCCTCACCTGCCGTTGGTGCCGCTGCTGCACCTGTCGCACCCGGGTCAACCCCATTCTGTGCCCCTCTGGCCGCCGCCCATCCTCTTGGCTCCTTCTCCTTTGGTCTGTTGACACTCCTCCTAGGAGCTGGCGATCTGAACCGCTGCCACTCCTATCCATCTCCCTCTCCAATATCTCCCATGTAGGAGATCGCCTCACTGCCCGATGCCTCTCTCTCTCCCTGGGCGAGCGAGATTGCTCCCAACGCTGTCCCGCTCCAGACCTCCGTGGGCTATGGCGCACCAAGGAACTCCTTCCTTGCGGCCGTATCTGTGGAGAGGAGACAGTGAGAGCCCTATCCTGACTTACCCCCCTACCATGAACATCCCTAGCCTCAGCCCTAACCCTATCACCTTCACCATCACTCCTCCCTCCCCCCTTTCTTGCTTTGGTGCCAACGAGCGAAGCAGATGCTCCAACCCAGCCAGGTCCCTTACCTGCCGTGCTTCCACTGGTCCGGAAGACAGCCCCTCTCCAGGATCCTCCTCCTCCAGGTCACTATAGGCATAGTCAATCCACAGCGCATTCCCTTCCAGATCACCCGTCACAGTCTCAACAAAAAAGTCTGCCCCACAGCCCCCATGCTCCTCTGATCCACTCCCTACACCTGTAAGAGACATACATGCAACATTAGGCCCGCCCCTCTTGGCCCTTCCCGCCCGCTGCCCTTGGCCTACCACTACCCGATTCCCTCTCCTTGCACCCCTCCCCCCGCAGTAGCCCTATGCCCTGACCCCTTCTCCCCCCCTTGACCCATCAGCCCTGACCCCCCCAGTATCTAGGCTCATCTCACTAAGACCTAACCTCCCTGGATACACGGCCCCCTTTTTCTTACACCCTCCAGCTTGACCCCTTCCTTTCTCCACCCCTGCGCTTACCCTCTGAGGCACCCTCTTCCTCTTACCCCCCCCCTAACACTGTCCCTCTCACTGGCCCAGCCTCTCTTATTCGGTCCTGATCTCCCATGTGAGCCCAGGGTGACTGAACCCCTGCTGTGTCTCCATACAGCAATGTCTGTGCCCCAGATGCCGATTCAGCGCTGTCACACACATTGTCCTGTGTAGGCAGATCAAGGCCCAGCCCTCCACCAGCTGTTCCCTTACCTGCCGCTACACCAACCTGACGTCCTCCTCACGACACCGGCTGCCTCCACATGCTCCACCACCTGCTCCTGGGCCTCCCCTGCTGCGAGACCTTGCTCCGCCCAGTGCATGGGCCATCCACCTGAGGGTACTTGCCCATCGCCATCACCACCGCTCCTGCCTCTTCCCCCATCTGGGGATAGCCAATCCGGAGGCCTTGACCGCCTCTGCGGCCTGCCTCTCCTGTCCCCGCCTTCATCCGACTCCACCACGGCTCCGGGGAGATTAGCTGCAGCTAAGTAGTCCCTTAGCCAAGCCGTGCCCCTCGCCGACACCAGCCTCTGCACCTCTTCCAGTAAGTTGTCCATCCTCCGCGGTCACTGCAATCACAAGTGCACTGCTAACTTTGCCTTGGGATTGCAGGGACACAAGAGGAAGGACAGCTTCCGCCCACAGCCTTAAATATCTGGGATCCCTAAGCTCCGCCCACCCCTAGCCTACTCCACTTGCCCAAATAGGGGTCACCTACCCCTCCGACGATTACTCTCCTCCGCATTTGTGACCGTAAGTTCAGTAATATATACGTTTGGATTTGCATGGAGTTATGCTTCCTAGAAATATATTCTTAAATGTGCAATCTCATTTATGGTTCTCTTAGAATGATACAATGCAGCAAGGCAGTGTGGTCTCGAAATACAGTTTAAAATAAGCGAAAATCCTGTTAAACAAGATATTATAAGTATTTTACTTAGAAACTTGTATCTGCCATTGTTTATAATTAGAGACAAAAAGGAGCCTTTAACAAACAAGAGAAATAAATACAGTTTAAAAGAATTATTGTGAAATTTATAAAACGCCCATATAACAATTGAAAAGCACTTCACTGTCTGGCCATCCTGATAACCTAAGAGATGCATTTAGATTGGTTAGCAGCTGTGCGTATTGAAATGGATAGCGAAAGTTATCTAAAAAAGTCTCAATCTCCATTCAAAATCCAATTTTAATAACACCAGTTCTGCTTGTGACAATCACGCAAGTCTGAGTGAGAATTACAATCATATATGAAAAGTACAATATGAAATCACGCCATTTGTAGATGTAGGTGTCCTGAAGTAAGTTTTCCGTGATATTACTTTGTCATCACATCTGCATATGTTTATGCCCCATTACATATATAAATGTATGCACTGTTGACTGTAGACTGCCCCTCCAATAGGGATGAATAAAGCTTTAATGAATTGATTCCATGTATGTTAATAAACCCCTTGACTGTCTCCCTTGGTCATTTCATAGGTACAAGCACATAGACTGTTTGGAAATAGTCATGAAGTCAGGTAGCAGTTATCTGAAAACTATTCCAATGCCTAGAGGTGCTAAATCTCAATAAGACAAAACTGGGCTCAAAGAGTAGTTGAAAAGTGAGTCACAAACGTATTGTGATTGCAGAGAAGTTTTTGAATACAAAGGGTAAATAGGGATTTTTTTGAGCAGCCAAAACCCCATTTGCAAGTGCAAGAAAGAGCTGAAATCATGATCATGCCGAATTCAAAAGTAACCCTTTTTTGTCTGAAAAACAGCCAACAAACTGCTCTTATAGATTGTGATTAAGGCACAAGTTTTTTTTTAAATAAGTACACAGCTGATTTTTAGAAGTAAAAATAAAAAATATGATCTTCCTGCTACAAGTTAATGTATTTTTTTTTTATTTGTTTATTAAAAGTTATGTTTAAAATCATTTTGTAATTCACACAAACCTTAAAGGGCCACTGTGCTCAAAAAATTTCTTTTGTGATTCACATAGAGCATGCATTTTTAAGCAACTTTCTAATTTACTCCTATTATCAAATTTTCTTCATTCTCTTGGTATGTTTATTTGAAAAGCAAGAATGTAAGTTTAGATGCCGGCCCATTTTTGGTGAACAACCTGGGTTGTCCTTGCTGATTGGTCAGCACCAATAAACAAGTGCTGTCCATCGTACTGAAGCAAACATTTGCTGGCTCCTTAACTGAGATGCCTTCTTTTTCAAATAAAGATAGCAAGAGAACGAATTCAAATTGATAATAGAAGTATATTAGAAAGTTACTTAAAATTGCATGCTCTATCTGAATCATGAAAGAAAAAAATTGGGTTCAGTGTCCCTTTAATCAATATTTGATCACTAAATAAGTATAATTCTATTTTTTTTTTTTTTTCATTTTTCAAAAAAAGAATTTAGCTTAGTTGTACATAAGTGCTAAAGTTATACTACTAGTACGCCTTTGTTCCTAAAATATAGAAACACATCATAAGATTGTATTTTGTGTATATTTGAAAATATGTTCACAGGTTAAGATGTTGTTCTTTACGTACATGAATCTCTTGAATTACTTTGCTATTTGGGTGTAACAAGGGGTTATATCCTCAATAAGCTCTAATATCTACTGTATATTATAGTATTACCAGTGTTTCTAAATAATTGTGGATAACCTAAACGCCTTAACCACTTGCTAACCAGAATTGAAATCCTAAACTAACCCCTACTAATACTAACAACTCTAGATCTCTCAACCTTAATTCATTCTTAATCATTCCCCTTCCATCTGTTATAAACACTAACTACACTAAAACCTCACTCCAGCTAACCCTAAATGTACTGGATTCATTTGCAATTAACACCAAACCACCACAATTATCTTATCTGGAAACTATTATACATCCTAATCCACACTATTTTTACCAGTCGCAACCATAATTAATCCTAACCATAACCTTTAATCGTAACTAAACTTGCACAAGAAATTAACCACTTCCTCCTAGATGCTGCAACTTTAACTAAACCTAACTATAATTTTAGTGAACCACAAATAATCCTAATTGCATCAGCAATCTATTGATATTAATTTTGGCCCACTACTGCTAGACACTTTCCTCAATCAAGGATTCTCTTTCTTCAAACTCGTCCAGATGCGTTTGAGGACTGTGAATGACCTTTGGTGCTTTGACAGGAAGATACAGAAAACAATCATTGCCAGAATTAATATTATTTGTAAAAAGTTCTATTAATTTTAGGTGACATTTTTTAGAGGGTAGGTTAGAAGGGTTGTACATAATAGCAGTAGTGAGGACTGGCTTAATAGCTCTGGGAAAAAGATTTGATATTGTTAATGTGCCAAGATCAATAATGGTAAGGATCCACTGATGTTAGTTTTTACTGTGATCAAGTGGAGGTTGGGGCTAGCTAATTACAATTTAGGGGATCGGGGATTTGCAATGCTTATCAAATTATTTACAGCTATATTCCCCAGAAAATACCAGTGGTATATTATTATGCTTATTTTGTTACAGATCATTTCTAATTAATACTTTACCTGATCTTATTGTGAGTAATTACAGATACACACTCATTAATAATTATTGTTTTGTTTAGGTTGTAAATGGATACTTTGTACATTATTTTGCTCCATCTAAGCTCCCAGTGGTGCCAAAAAATACAATTTTTGTAATTGACAGAAGTGGTTCAATGTGGGGCCAAAAGATGAAGCAGGTAAGTTATAACCCATAATAATTTTGAGCTATGTATGAGGCTATTTTTTGTGCAATTTATTGTGTGCTTTGTGTTTATTTTCAGACAAAAGAAGCCCTTCTTAAAATATTAGAAGACATCAAAGAGCATGATCACTTTAACTTTATAATATTTGATGGAAGGATAGAAGTATGGAAAGAGAAGTTAATGCCAGCCACTCCACAGAATGTTAAAGAGGCTAGACAATTTGTGAACTCTATTTCTGATCGGGGTTGTAAGTAAATATACAAACTAAATCATTTATATTTTGTTATAATACTGTCTTTTCCTTATTCTTAAATGAACTGTTAAAATCATTTTTACACTTTTTTTTTAATTTGAGTCCCTTTTAGTCTATAAGAACACCTAAAGTTATGATGTTTAATAAATGTTTTTTGACATTTTGTAAATTTTATAGCGATCAGTGATCACCTGTGTCATAGAGGAACTTGAGACCCCTTTGTGTAGGGCATCATTCCCTCCTCTGTCTTGCAAATGGTATGGGGGGGGGATGTGAGCTTTACAAAGCCCACTTTCTGCACCACTGGCAATGAGGAAGTAACTTTTTGGCTCTGAAAACTTCTTCATTCTTTCGTGTTTTGTTATCACATTCAGCTCAATGATATCACAAATCACGGCAGTTGGTGGATTAAAATGGAAATAAGAATTAAACTATTGCTATATACTGCTATGTTTAGGAGGAGGATGCTATATTCTCTTCTATAGATAAAAATGAAGGACTATGCTTGGCTTCCTCAAACATTCAAGCACCTTAAACCTCATGCTCTTCTCTGCTCAGGTGATGCAGGTTATTGCAACAGCTCCTAGCTCTTAAGGATACAAAATATTTATATAAGACTATCTGACACAACTCAGAGCTTACCTAATTTCAGAGACAAGAAGGAATATTAATCGAAAAAGTGACTATGTAACAACACATAAATTAAAATGTTTCACAGTCTATGGGGTAAATTTATCATGGTGCGGACAGACATGATCCGCTATAGCGAATCATGTCCGCCGCACTTAGATAAATACCGACAGCATAAGCTGTCAGCATTTATCATTGCACTAGCAATTCTTGTGAACTTCTGGTGCAATACCGCCCCCTGCAGATTTTCGGCCAATCGGCCACTAGAAGGGGGTGTCAATCAACCCGATCGTATTCGATTGGGCTGATTGCCGTCCGCCACCTCAGAGGTGGCGGATGATTTAAGGAGCAGCAGTCTTAGGACCGCTGCTTCTTAACTTCCGCTTCAGTCGGAACTGAAGCGGAGTGGGTCAGAAGCAGCATCCTTTATAAAGCGACCCCTTAGTGTGTGTGTATATATATATATATATATATATATATATATATATATATATATATATATATATATATAAATTGCAGTCAGTAGAATAAGCACTCCATATAACTATAACAGCCTCCAGGGTGCACTTACAAAATGATATCCAAATAAGCAGGTAGAAAAAAGGCACTCACTGAAAAAATATAAAACTTAACATTTAATAAATCACATAAAAAGCATAACGTTTCGGGAACATTACGTTCCCATTGTCAAATGCATGATACAGCCATGGAAAAAATATACCGCTCTGTATTTTTCCATGGCTGTATCATGCATTTGACAAAGGGGACGTAATGTTCCCGAAACGTTATGCTTTTTATGTGATTTATTAAATGTTAAGTTTTATATTTTTTCAGTGAGTGCCTTTTTTCTACCTGCTTATTTATATATATATATATATATATATATATATATATACAATATTCAAGAGAGAGCATTCTCACCTCAATTTCAACTGCCAGGGTGCCAACGGTTAAATATATAAACAGAAGGAGGCACTCACTGGTCTTTTAATAAGTGGATTTAATATCTGAATCAACTTATTAAAAGACCAGTGAGTGCCTCCTTCTGTTTCCTCACTGGTCTTCAGTAGTGATGTCGCGAATAGTTCGCCGGCGAATAGTTCCCAGCGAACATAGCTTGTTCGCGTTCGCCGCAGCGGGCGAACATATGCGATGTTCGATCTGCCCCCTATTCATCATCATTGAGTAAACTTTGACCCTGTATCTCACAGTCTGCAGACACATTTCAGCCAATCAGCAGCAGACACTCCCTCCCAGACCCTCCCAGCTCCTGTGCAGCAGCCATTTTAGATTCATTCTGATCCTGCATTCTTAGTGAGAGGAGGGATAGTGTAGCTGCTGCTGATTTTATAGGGAAATTGATAGCTAGGCTAGCGTATTCAGTGTCCACTACAGTCCTGAAGGACTTCATCTGATCTCTGCTGTAAGGACAGCACCCCAAAAAGACCTTTTTAGGGCTAGAACATCTTTTTTTTTTTTGCCTGTGTAATTTTGACTGTGAAAAATCAGTCTGCTAGTGTAATCTAATTGCAGTTGCCTGCCTGCAGTGCCACCACTCATATCTGTTGTAACAGTAGTGTAAATTTTGTAAAAAAAAACTTTTTTGACTGTGAAACATCAGTCTGCTAGTGTAATCTAATAGCAGTTGCCTGCCTGCCAGCGTGTGTGCCAGGCCCACTTGCCAACTAGTGCCACCACTCATATCTGTTGTAACAGTATTGTAAATTTAAAAAAAAAAAAACTTTTTTGACTGTGAAACATCAGTCTGCTAGTGTAATCTAATTGCAGTTGCCTGCCTGCCAGTGTGTGTGCCAGGCCCACTTGCTAAGTGCCACCACTCATATCTGTTGTAACAGTAGTGTAAATTTTTTAAAAAAAACTTTTTTGACTGTGAAACATCAGTCTGCTAGTGTAATCTAATTGCAGTTGCCTGCCTGCCAGCATGTGTGCCAGGCCCACTTGCCAACTAGTGCCACCACTCATATCTGTTGTAACAGTAGTGTAAATATTTAAAAAAAAAACTTTTTTGACTGTGAAACATCAGTCTGCTAGTGTAATCTAGTTGCAGTTGCCTGCCTGCCAGTGTGTTTGCCAGGCCCACTTGCTAAGTGCCACCACTCATATCTGTTGTAACAGTAGTGTAAATTTAAAAAAAAAAAACTTTTTTGATTGTGAAACATCAGTCTGCTAGTGTAATCTAATTGCAGTTGCCTGCCTGCCTGCCAGCGTGTGTGCCAGGCCCACTTGCCAACTAGTGCCACCACTCATATCTGTTGTAACAGTAGTGTAAATATTTAAAAAAAAAAACTTTTTTGACTGTGAAACATCAGTCTGCTAGTGTAATCTAGTTGCAGTTGCCTGCCTGCCAGCGTGTGTGCCAGGCCCACTTGCCAACTGGTGCCACCACCACTCATATCTGTTGTAACAGTAGTGTAAATTTAAAAAAAAAAAAACTTTTTTGACCGTGAAACATCAGTCTGCTAGTGTAATCTAATAGCAGTTGCCTGCCTGCCAGTGTGTGTGCCAGGCCCACTTGCCAACTAGTGCCACCACTCATATCTGTTGTAACAGTATTGTAAAATTTTTTTTAAAAAAAAACTTTTTGACTGTGAAACATCAGTCTGCTAGTGTAATCTAATTGCCGTTGCCTGCCTGCCAGCGTGTGTGCCAGGCCCACTTGCCAACTAGTGCCACCACTCATATCTGTTGTAACAGAACCAAAGCCTTACACCATCTTTCCAACCCCCCCCCCCCCTTGTTAGCTGGAAAACTAAAGTTTGCTGCAAATAATAAATAAAATATTGGCTGAACTCCCAAATACCAGAAGCAAGTGAAGCATTGTCTTGCAAAGACCCCAGTGAATTTAAAGATATTTCATAATGCAGACCACCGCCGCTACCTTGCTACAAATGGTGGCCCACAAGATGGAAAAACATTTTAACTCCCTCGTGAGAATCTTAAGTGATGAGAGGAGTGATGTTACTAAAGAAGACATAACTCGCAGACCAGCACTAACATTAACCTGACCACAAGACACAAAAGTCTTGTGTCCGGTGTTCTGCTGTCGACTAAGATTAATCTGTTATGCTTGATGGGCAGCAAGATGATGCCGGAATGCCAATTCTAAGGGAGATGATATCAGAAAATCTGTTGATGTCAGGTACCAGCTCCAATTATATGCTTAACTCTGAGAAGTTGATCCCTGGCTCCCTAGCAACATGGCCAGTCACTGGAGGACATAAGACCAAACGCGAGTTGAAGCTCCCAGATGACAGCAGCCGGACATGTTCTTCATTAATCCTACTTCCTATTCAGACTTACAGGCCTATAGCAAATATATAGGAGACACTAGTCTTCCATTAGATACTGTGACGGCAAGCTATCATACAGGAAATATCTACACTCCTGCCTTGGCGACTGACTACTGCTCCCTGAACCTTCAGCTCTCTTCGGGAGGAATCATATGGATCACAGAAGCGGAGCCTGTTTCAACACTCCTATCTTGTGGCATCAGGTAGTGGACTGGACTGCCTTTTGAATCCAGAAAGAAGAATCACTTTCTATACCGAGCTGACATTCCACTCTAATACCTATATTGATTTTGTTTTTTTATGCAGGAAATACCAAATATCCTAGGCATATTAAACAGAGGGCGCTTCATGTGCATATAAGTAATGTAATGACATTCAAGTGATACAGATACACAGGGTACTCACAAATTGTGGTAGCACTCTATTGTGCTGTTGGGGGCATTCTGGAGACTCACAGTGCTCCAGCTCACCGAGTCCCGGCTAACAGCTCTCTCCAAAGGGTCTGGCAGGCAAAATTCAAATAAAGCACCATAAATCATATGTTTAATAAAAACCTTTAAAATGTGTACAAATACAAGGGGTTAAAATAATCATTCAGAGCCCCAATATGCTGCATGTCAGGCATAACTAACATAACAAATATGCTACCTTTTTATATAAGTTTCTACCAATCACATTCTTTAATTAAGCAGAGGCACCTTTTTGTAGCAGTTAAGAACACTCCTAATGTGATTCACAATAAACAGATCACATTCAATATTAGAACTATTTCTATTTGTGCTTTTTATATGTAGACAGTGTGTGTATATTTTTACAACAGCACGTTGATCACAATCTCAATCTGAAGGGTAGTAGATTCAGGAGTAATTTGAGGAATCACTTCTTTTATATTCATGGAATAAACTTCCACAAGAGGTGGTTTTGACAAACACTGTGGGGGACTTCAAGAATTACTGTGATTAGCATAAAGCTATCCTACGAACTAGATAAGTTTATACTTTTAGGAAATATTGTGCAGACTTGTTGGACCTACGGTTGTTATCTGTTTTAAAAATCTATGTATCTATATTAAATTAATCAGTATGACAACACACTGCATTCTTGGAGAATGATGTATATTCGGTCAATGGAAAATGTTTTGATTTGAACTGCATAATATTAGAATCTACCTAGTGAGTCTACATTGGCTTACTCATGCATAACATAGCCTAGTAGGAGGCTTCTTTTGGTTAGATAATTTAATCCCCTTGCATTGTGTGTAATTAATGTACTGTGTGCCATTATGTATTGTAGAAGTTAAATGTTTTGTTAAGCTAGAAATTAACAAATTAGAGATAAAGTAAGGAGATCAAAGAAAAAATTTTTTATTGATATTTTTGTAGAAGACAATAAAAAAATAGAAGAACATACAAATGCAGGTAAAATGTACATATTTCAGAAATCACATATTTATCTCCATGAACAGAATTCATACAAAATAAATGTCCTCAATTTTTGTCCCTAAGGATATCAGTTAGAAAAAGTGAGAGTTAAAAATCAAAATAGGGATTATATAAAGTGAAGTCCTATTAAAGGCTCTTTTGCTTTTCGTAATACAAAGGTTAACTATAAAATCAGACATTTGATGATTACTGAACACAAAGCTATTACTTTACTAACTATTAGGATATTAAGATATAAGCATTATCTTGTGGAAAGTACCTTACTAGACAAGAGGAAATAATGTCCTAGGAATTCCATGGGAAGTAGGAAGGGGGGATGGGCAGATTGATGCATAATGTTGGGAGGATATGAGTGTAAAATAAACGGACATGTATAAGTGTTACGCAGCAGTTAAATTTGTCATACTAAGGTCGCCATCTAGTGGACAGATATTTATATTCACTAACTGAAAGATTATGCAGATTTCTCATATTCACAGTTTTACAGACATTTAACCTAGATCGCATAGGCAGTTATTTTTTATTTAAGACAAAGGATAACATTTTATACATAACATATATTAATCAGATATGCTAGACCCCCTCCTGCAGCCCTGGCCGCAGACCGCCAGACAGGGTCCAGGAAACAAATAGATAATCCGCCTTTACTAGTGTCAATTATGTGAGAAGTTGAGCGGTAAGAAATATTTATGATGGCATTTATATATTTATTTTTATAAACTACATCTCTAGGTTATGTCACTGAGGGAATGAGTAGTTAAGAGGTGCATAAATCTCCTAGCGCTGCTATGTTCAGTTCAAAAGTGCACAATAAAAAAAAAAAAAAATGTGAACTATTACATGATAACTCTACAAAGAAAAAATTAGAACTGTGCTAACTAGAAGAGTGTACAAGATTATAAAGTAAGATATTAGCACTCTATAGTTAATGAACTCTACGTAATCAGGAGCTCCATTATTTATTTCAATCACAAGTAAATCAAAGATGACAGTCATTATCTCAAATATATGATCTTAAGTGAGTAGCGCTAAGTTCCTTATCCTGTAGTGCCATGTGGCAGTTAGGGTATTTGTAAGGTTCTCTGCCGATGCCCAAATGGTAGGGCGACTGATCAGCTAGGATGTGTATACAGGCCTCTGAAGTTTCTCTCCACCTGGCTCCGGGTGTTATCTGGGACAGAGCGGACCAGAGTCCCCTGTCCTGATGCTTTGACATTTGTCAAACTAGAATTGCTACCATGTGGAGGGTAGATAGAATAAGAGCACCTGGATCTCTAGGCTTACAGACTGATCCATGACTTGAGCCTTTTCTGGCTCTTTGCTCACCTTCCTGTCAAGGAGCCCATCTCCTGCAGATCCCCTGCCACTCTCTGCTGCCTCGTAGTCAGGTGGATTTATATCCTGGGGCATATATGTAGTGATCCCCGGCTCCAAACTCTCACCAACTTCGAACTGCTGAGCGGGTCTGTTGGTGCACATTGTAATGAATATATCATAATGGTTTGTTCCAGTTGTTGCTGTTTATATTTGTTGCAGTTCATATATTCTAACACTAGGGACAAGCATGAGGTATAACAGTGAAATGGGTGTGTTATCTTCAGTTAATAAAAAGTTCTTGAAGTTGAACAATGGTGCCTTCATGAGTTCTGTGCATTCTATAACAGGAGATCTTTACATGGTATCAGAAGTAAACAGATTTATTTAAGTTTGATTGCCATGGCTGCAAGCAGACAGCAAGTGCCTCCTATGGACTTTGATAAAGGCAATGTATGTGAGCACTGGACAAGATGGAGAGAGCTCATGGAATTATTATTTTCTGGCCCTGATGCTGACAAGTGGACACAGGAGCAGAAGGCTGCACAGTTTCTCATTTGCATTGGAGAGAAAGGCAGAGATATTTGCAGATCATAGAGTGCAAGTGGAGCTATATCAGCTGAAGGTAAAAAGGATCCCAATGTGTTATTTGAGAAAATTGAGGCATACTGTAATCCTAAGAAAAAACATAACTGTACAGAGAAAAGTGTGTTATGAAAGACATCAGGGTAAAACAGAATCTATAGATGAGTGGGTCACACAGCTACATCTCATAGCTAAAGACTGTGCCTTTCAGGACTGTGATGATATGATAAAAGATAGAATTGTGATGGGATCAAATTCTAGAGAAGTACAGGAAAAATTACTGCTAGAAGAGGATTTAACCATAAACTCTGCAGTAAAAATAGCTAGAGCATATGAAACATCCAGAGCTCACATGCAGTTAATTCATAGTGACACAGAAGTCTTACACATGGTGCAAAGGAAAAGTGAAAGTAATCTGATTCATAGCAGAAAAGCAAATAACCTGCAGGATTGTGCAGAGCAAACTCTTTACAGAAGCTGTACTAAATGTGGTACAAAACACACTAAGAATACACAGTGTCCAGCACAGGGAAAAATATGCTACAAATGTCAGAAAAACAACCATTTTGCCAGGGTGTGCAGAAACATAAAGTATAGGAAGTCAGTGAATCAAGTGGAGCAAGATGAAAATGAAACTGATAGTGACATTGATCAAAGTACAATATTTCTAGCTATGGTGGATAAAACAAATGTAGAACAAGATGAAGTATATGTTGAGATGCTTGTGAACACACAAAACATACCAATTAAATTCAAGATTGATACAGGTGCACAAGTAAATTGCATTCCTGCTAGCACATATTATGACAAACTGGCAAACATATGTGAGCTTGAAAAGTCTGGTCTGTCAAAACTTGTTGGTTATGGAGGACACCGGCTACATGTACTGGGAAAGTGCTCATATCAATGCATGTTACAAAACAAAGAACTTAATTTGGAATTTTATGTTATACACACCCCAGCAAAGCCTGTTTTAGGGTTAAGTGCCTAAATCTTATAAAAATAGTCATGAATGTTGATCAGTATAACAAAGGTTTATCTAAGCAACAAGTTCAGGAACTATTTTCAGATGTGTTTCAAGGGCTAGGTTGTTTGCCTGGTGAATGCAGCATTAAACTAAAACTAGATGCACATCCAGTAATTCATTCACCAAGAAGGATTCCAATTGCCATAAAAGACAAACTCAAAGAGGAACTGGATCGCATGGTAAATTTAGGAGTGCTGAAAAAAGCAGATGAGCCCACTGAGTGGGTGAGTTCAATGGTTGCAGTAGAAAAGAAAAACTCAGGTGCTTTAAGAATATGCATTGATCCAAGAGATTTAAACAGAGAAGTCATGCGAGAACACTACAGTTTACCAACTCTAGATGACATCACACACAAGTTAGCACATGCAAAATTCTTCAGTGTATTAGATGCTCAGTCAGGATATTGGCAGCTCAAATTAGATGAACAGAGCAGCAGGCTCACCACTTTTAATTCACCATTTGGAAGATGGCGCTTTACTAGAGTTCCCTTTGGTATTGCCTCAGCACAAGAAATATTTCAGAAAAAAGCACATGAAACCATTGAAGGCCTTCATGGTGTAGATGTAATCATAGATGATCTTCTGGTATATGGATCTACACTATTGTAACGGTGTTGAGAGAGAAACATGAAGTTAAACACAGGTAAAATGCAAATCGGTGTTACCCAAGTTAAATATTTTGGTCATATTCTGTCACAAGATGGGCTAAAAGCAGACCCAGAGAAAATAGCAGCAATGCAACATCTGGATCCTCCTACCTCTAAGAAGGAATTAGAAACCATTCTGGGTATGTTTAATTATCTGTCAAGGTTTGTTCCTGGACTAGCAAAAGCTACAGCTCCACTAAGAGAACTACTCCAAAAGGATGCACTATAGAGCTGGAATGACTCAATAAATAATGTTTTTGAAGATGTCAAAGGTCTTATTGTGCATTCATCGGAAACTGGATTACAATATTTTGACCCCAAGAAGGAGGTAACAATACAGGTTGATGCCTCTCAGTTCGGTTTAGGAGCAGTCCTAATGCAGGAAGGCAAGCCTGTTGCATATTCTTCCAGATCAATGACTCCTACGCAACACAACTATGCCCAAATAGAAAAAGAAATGTTGGCCATTGTAATTGGTTGTGAAAAGTTTCATCAATACATCTATGGGCAGAAAGTCACAGTTGAGACTGATCATAAACCACTTATGAGCATCATGGAAAAACCCCTTGTGTCCGCTCCACCAAGGCTGCAAAGAATGATCCTAAGAATAAAAAATATGATATGCATGCAGTATATGTACCTGGCAATAGAATTCCAGTAGCTGATATGCTTTCAAGGACATTTAAGCCTGGACAAGACGAAAGAGAGGAAAGGGACTTGGAAGATCATGTGCACTCTGTACTTTCACAATTACATGCTACTGATGAGAAACTTAAAGAAATACAGCTAGCAACAGAAAGGGATGCAACTATGGCCAATTTGATTACAATAATAAGGCAAGGATGGCCAAACTCAAAAGCCAAAGTGAATGTTGACTTAAAACCTTACTGGAAAGTAAGAAAAGAACTGTCAGTAATTGATGGGATTGTTTTTAAAGGGGAGAGAATTGTGGTTCCCCCGGAGCTCAGGAAAGAAATAATAAGAAAACTGCATATAGGGCAGTTTGGAATAGCCTTGTGTAAAAGACGTGCTAGGGATCTCTTATATTGGCCTGGAATGAATTCACAGATTGAAGACATGGTCAATAATTGTGCAACATGTCAAGAAAATCAAAGAGCAAACCAAAAGGAGCCAATGGTAACAAGAGTACAGTCAGAGAGAGCTTGGCAAAGAATTGCATCAGACCTATTTACATGGAACCATAACAACTATCTTATAATGGTAGACTACTACAGTCGTTACTTTGAAATAGTTCAACTAAGAGACTCTAAGTCTAGTGCAGTGATAAATGTCATTAAATCTGTCTTGGCAAGACATGGCATATGTGATGAGTTAATATCAGATAATGGTCCTCAGTACTCCTCAATGGAATTCGCAAACTTTGCAAAAGAATGGGGTTTCAAACACACATTGTCCACTCCACATTACCCACAGTCAAATGGCTTAGCTGAATAATATGTACAAATTGCAAAGAACATTTTGGAAAAAGCAGCCCAAACTAATCAAGATCCATACCTGTGTATTCTAAACTACCGTAACACCCCAATAGATGGAATTGCATCACCTTCACAATTACTAATGAGTAGACGTTTGAAATCAGTTTTGCCTTCAACACCTACACAACTTGCCTCCAAAGTACAGAATCATGAAATGGTTAAACAGGGAGTGGAATCATTAAAAAACAGGCAGAAACAGTACTATGATCGTGGGTCTAAATTTCTAAAACCTTGTGAGCTTGGTGATAGGGTAAGGATGCAAAATTTAGAAGGAAGGTGGAAACCTGCAGTGGTAACCAAAGTAACAAGTGCACCACGCTCATACATTGTCCGCACCGAGAATGGTAAAGATTACCGGCACAACAGAGTACATCTGCGTCATAAAAGAGGTTCAAATACAGGAGTTACAAATATTCCAGATGCAGTGCTTCATGTACCACCAAGGATGTCATATAGTGATATAAATGAGACTCTAAGCTCAACTGATGCTTCACATGTGGACATACAGGAGGGACAATTACTGAGTACAACACCAACCGCACAACTCTCTGATCACAGCTCCAATGTGATTCTTCCTAGCACAACAGAAACAGCACAAGTTGAGACACCCAGTAGATTCTCAAGATATGGACGGAGAATCAAGCCAAAGTATTGGCAAGATTATGACACTACATAACTGTGTGCTTTGTTTGTTTGTTTGTTTTTGTGCTTGTTTTTTTTTTTAAATGTATATTCCTTTATATCTAATATATATTGTTTTATTTTTTATTTATTTTTAAGAAGGGAGATGTAATGAATATATCATAATGGTTTGTTCCAGTTGTTGCTGTTTATATTTGTTGCAGTTCATATATTCTAACACTAGGGACAAGCATGAGGTATAACAGTGAAATGGGTGTGTTATCTTCAGTTAATAAAAAGTTCTTGAAGTTGAACAATGGTGCCTTCATGAGTTCTGTGCATTCTATAACAGGAGATCTTTACACACATGTTCTCCTCTGGTATCTCCGCCGTTACTGTAAAAAAATTGTATCATGAGCCGTTTTAGATCAGAGCAATGTCCATCCAGCAGCTCAGAGAGGGTCTCTTCAAACATTCCCATCACTAACTTTGTTGGATACATAAGTATGGAAGTATCGCTGTTCTTCTAACCCCAGGAATATGGGGGGGGGGGTACATGTGAGGCAGCCCCAGCTCCACGGTGTTCCACTCACCAGTACATTAAAGGCCAAGTCAGCAGAGTTTTCCTGAAGAGCATAGGTCAGGCTTGTCATATATCTTCTCCTGGGATCTAGTAAAGTGTCTATGGTAGCATTACTTCCATCTGGAAAATAATGCTTATGTTTAAATTTACTTTTTATATATAAAATAGCTTAAAGGTACATGAAACCCAAAATTTTTCTTTCATTAGTCAGATAGAGAATACAATTTTAAACAACTTTCTAATTTACTTCTATTATCTAATCTGTTTCATTCTCTTGGTATCATTTGTTGAAGGAGCAGCAATGCACTACTAGTTTCTAACTGAACACATGGGTGAGCCAATCACATTCAATATATCTATGCAGCCACCAATCAACAGCTAGAACCTAGGTTCTCTGCTGCTCATGATCTGCCTAGATAAACCTTTCAGCAAATGATAACAAGAGAAGGAAGCAAATTAAATAATATAAGTAAATTGGAAAGTTGTTTAAAATTGTATTCTCTATCTGAGTCATGAAAGAAAATTTTGGGGTTTCATGTACCTTTAAATTAGAAAACGGATTGCCGGAGCTATATTTAGACACGTCCTGCCGCTTTAAGAGTAGGCTCCGCCCCCATAAATACATTTTTAAGGATGTATCTAAAACATTACTATTGATTGTAGAAATCAAGCAAGTTTCAATATAATCACTTTTGAAATATATTTGCTTACATAATCATCCACATATTGAGATTTAAGTGCATTAAAGGGACCTTGAACACCTGTTATTTATTTTATTTGTCTTCTTTTTCTATAATTTAAAAATTCTGGGCTTTCTAAAGTGGAAAAGAAGTCTCCAGACTTAACACGTATGGTCATTTGTTGCACACACTAGTGACCCATTTATAACAGTCCCTGTTTAACCTCAGAAGAGAAATAAAAATAGGTTACAACATGGAAATGCCAGCTCCATTTATTAAGCAATGGATGCTGCTTTGGAGCCCCATTGTTTCAGGTTTGTCTGAAACGGAAGTTAAGAAGCAGCGGTCATAAGACAGCTGCTCTTCAACTTGTTCGCCACCTTTTAGGTGGCGGATTGAAATCATCCCGATCCGATATGATCGACATAATTGACAGACCCTGCTAGCGGCTGACTCGCCGTCACTAGAAATGCTTGCGCAATGATAAATGCCGACAGTGTATGCTGTCGGCATTTAGCAAGCTCTGCAACAGCGAATCATATCTGTTCGACTATTAATAAATCTTCCCCTTTAACTTTACTTACGTTTTTTTCAATTTTAAAACAAGTAATATAACAATCTGCATATTATTCTCAGGTTAATCTTTTGTTTGAATATATTCTATGATATATATTCTAGTTACCATTTGATTGGTATTTGATGCCCCTTTAAGTGTATGGCATCCATTTTATGAATTATTTTATTCACAAAAACAGATGCTTATTTTAAAAGCAACACTTCTACTAAACTAAAAGACAAGCTTTAAATGTTTTGCCTGGTATCATTTATGAAATTATTTCAATTGCTTTCTCTATATTTATTTTTTTGCATAGTACAAATTATATGAGACATTTACTAATATATTTTAACCATTTATATAACACCACAATTATTTTATTATTGATGAATGCATGTACCTATTATTTATATTACTATCTCAATATTGGTAACAAAATAACAAGAGTTTTGCATTAAAATTTATAAAATCACAGTGACAGCGAGTAACAATGACTGCATACGTAAAATAGAGTCCAGATACTGGCATTCTGCAATGCTTGTTGTCACCAGGCTTACGGCTAGATTTAGAGTTTTGTCGGTAACGACCCGCGTAGCTAACGCTGGCTTTTTTCTGGCCGCACCTTTAAAATAACTCTGGTATTGAGAGTCCACAGAAAGGCTGCGTTAGGCTCCAAAAAAGGAGCGTAGAGCATATTTAACGCAACTGCAACTCTCGATACCAGAGTTGCTTACGGACGCGGCCAGCCTCAAAAACGTGCTCGTGCACGATTCCCCCATAGGAAACAATGGGGCTGTTTGAGCTGAAAAAAAAAAAAGCAGCGTTCAGCTCCTAACGCAGCCCCATTGTTTGCTATGGGGAAACACTTCCTACGTCTGCACCTAACACTCTAACATGTACCCCGAGTCTAAACACCCCTAACCTTACACTTATTAACCCCTATTCTGCTGCCCCCGCTATCGCTGACCCCTGTATATTATTTTTAACCCCTAATCTGCCGCTCCGTAAACCGCCGCTACTTACATTATCCCTATGTACCCCTAATCTGCTGCCCCTAACACGGCCGACCCCTATATTATATTTATTAACCCCTAATCTGCCCCCCACAACGTCGCCTCCACCTGCCTACACTTATTAACCCCTAATCTGCCGAGCGGAACGCACCGCTATTATTATAAAGTTATTAACCCCTAATCCGCCTCACTAACCCTATAAAAAATAGAATTAACCCCTAATCTGCCCTCCCTAACATCGCCGACACCTAGCTTCAATTATTAACCGCTAATCTGCCGACTGGAGCTCACCGCTATTCTAATAAATATATTAACCCCTAAAGCTAAGTCTAACCCTAACACTAACACCCCCCTAAATTAAATATAATTTTAATCTAACGAAATTAATTAACTCTTATTAAATAAATTATTCCTATTTCAAGCTAAATACTTACCTGTAAAATAAATCCTAATATAGCTACAATATAAATTATAATGATATTATAGCTATTTTAGGATTAATATTTATTTTACAGGTAACTTTGTATTTATTTTAACCAGGTACAATAGCTATTAAATAGTTAAGAACTATTTAATAGCTAAAATAGTTAAAATAATTACAAATTTACCTGTAAAATAAATCCTAACCTAAGTTACAATTAAACCTAACACTACACTATCAATAAATAAATTAATGTTTGAAGTTAGGTGTCGGCGATGTTAGGGAGGGCAGATTAGGGGTTAATACTATTAATTATAGGGTTATTGAGGCGGGAGTGAGGCGGATTAGGGGTTAATAACTTTATTATAATAGCGGTGCGGTCCAGGCAGATTAGGGGTTAATAAGTGTATGCAGGTGGAGGCGACGTTGTGGGGGGCAGATTAGGGGTTAATAAATATAATATAGGGGTCGGCGGTGTTAGGGGCAGCAGATTAGGTGTACATAGCTATAATGTAGCTGGCGGCGGCGTGCGGACGGCAGATTAGGGGTTAATAAGTGTAGCTAGCTGGCGGCGACGTTGAGGGGGGCAGATTAGGGGTTAATAAATATAATATAGGGGTCGGCGGTGTTAGGGGCAGCAGATTAGGGGTACATAAGGATAACGTAGGTGGCGGTCGGCAGATTAGGGGTTAAAAAAATGTAATCGAGTGGCGGCGATGTGGGGGGGCCTCGGTTTAGGGGTACATAGGTAGTTTATGGGTGTTAGTGTACTTTAGAGCACAGTAGTTAAGAGCTTTATGAACCGGCATTGACTTTTTTCTGCGGCTGGAGTTTGGTCGTTAGATTTCTAACGCTCACTTCAGACACGACTCTAAATACCGGAGTTAGAAAGATCCCATTGAAAAGATAGGATACGCAATTGACATAAGGGGATCTGCGGTATGGAAAAGTCGCGGCTGAAAAGTGAGCGTTAGACCCTTTTTTGACTGACTCCAAATACCGGCGGTAGCCTAAAACCAGCGTTAGGAGCCTCTAACGCTGGTTTTGACGGCTACCGCCAAACTCCAAATCTAGGCCTTAGTGAGCTATCACTGGAAGTCTCAGGAGTCCAGTAATGCAATAAGTTCCCCAGTGGTCACATGATCACTGTGACAGTTAGTCACACTGATCACATGTCACAAATGAAAAGCCAATGTTTGTGAACAATTGCTTGTCTTGACTCCTCCTCTTCTCTCCCTTTCAGCACCTATGTCATACAAATAGTTACAATTTTATTAAAGTGTATTTTTTTTCATAAATTTATTTTAATCAAAGTGTACTTTTTATAACTTTATTTTAATAAAAGTGTTTATTTTTCCCTAAGTGTCAGAATTCCTCTAGGGAAATACACTGGGGAGTCTATATATACGTATATATATATATATATATGTCCTCTTTGGAGATAGAAACTACAATTTTTGTAGGTTCATTTTTGTATATGCAAGACTACAAGACTACAGTCTACACAGTTATTTCTGTTACATTAAAAAAAAACACTATTTTCTTGTGACCTGTATGGTTTTCCCTCTCGGTCCCCCAGCTTAGGCAAAAACAGTTTATCTTGTTAAATGGACCATCATTTCTTTAAGATTTTCTTTATTTTTGGTGCTGCTTCATTAAATGTAGCAATTCTATATTTGTGTTTCTCTTTCTGTGTATTATGTTTAAATGATAATGTTCTACCTGTTTGTTTTTGTTTGATTATTTATTTTTGTATTTTTACTTTGCTTAGGTAGTTGTCTTTTCTCCTTGAATTTCCTTTTTGAAAATATCTGCTTCTCTTTCAAGATTTTAAATTTTAGAACAATTGCATCTTATTCTTTGAATCTTTCCATATGGTATGGTTTTAATCCATGAGTAAAAATGCCTTCTAGATAGCCATTACTATATATTTGTCTTCTGTATATTTTTGTTTTGTTATTGACATACTCCTTAAAGATATTAATGTTTTATATTTTTATTGAAACTGTGTTATAGCTACAAACATCAATGACCCTTTAATGAAAGCGATTGAACTGCTGAATATAGCACATGAATTGAAAGAGGTACCGGAAAGATCAACATCTTTAATCATCCTTCTGACTGATGGTCAGGCTAATGTAGGTAAGTGAAATTACTATATACTGGAAGCAAACCCCAGGGAAGACTGTATGCAAACCCCACTGGATTACAACCATATATATACACATAATGCTTAAGATACTAGTCAGCACTTAAACACATAAAAACTAACAAGTGAGTGATAACTAGTTTCTGTTGCTGACTTTTATTTTTTCTAGATTTGGGAAATGCACCCAGGGTATTCTGATATTGCTTCAGAAGCAAAGGATGTGCACTAAGAGTACAGTCCATTACTGTGTTCTGTATGAGTTTTATTGGCTAAAATCCTCAAAGGATCAGTTAGCAAACAATAAAAAAGCAGCACTGGAGGGGTCTTGGTGATGTGCTTGGGGTTGTCAGATCCTGAACAATAGCTACTGTTTAATTAATCCTTAATTTCATGTTTTTTTTGTATGTGAGTTACAGCTAGTTTATGTTGTTACATATACAGTATATTTGAAAGGTTATGAAGATTTGTAATGTCCTTTACATAACTATCTGTATTGAAATGATTTGACATACTTTTTTTTATAATTGATCTCACTCATCTTTAACAGTACATTTGTATTATGATTCTAGCAATATCAACTGTTTAAAGGGATATGAAACCTATTTTTTTTTTTTAATGATTAAGATAGAGCGTGCAATTTTAAGCAACTTTCTAATTTACTCCGATTATCAATTTTTCTTCTTTCTCTCTGTATCTTCATTTTAAAAAGCAGTAATGTAAGCTTAGGAGCCATCCCATTTTTGGTTCAGCAACCTAGCATTCGCTGATTGGTGGCTACATGGTTCAGCGCTACCCAGGTGCTGAACCAAAAATTGTCCTGCTCCTAAGCATTACATTCCTGCTTTTCAAAAAAAGATACCAAGAGAACCAGAAAAATTGATAATAGGAGTAAATTAGAAAGTTCCTTAAAATTCCATAAAAAACACATTATAGTAAAAGGACATACACTAAAGTGTATTACTCTAATACTATATATGGGGCGCTTAGCAGGAAAAAATTTCAGAATCAGCAGGGGATAAAAAATCCTAAAATAAATTTAACAATGTCAATGTGGATGAGTCCCAAAAGACCCCAATAGACGTCACACATAGATCCCGGCTGCTCTCTGGGGTAATCGTCAGATGAATGCAGAAGGTTCCTATGATAGGAAACAAACAGAGGCGCCTCTAAGTGTACTATCATCATGGTAAAAATAAGGCTAATTCAATAAAACCACTCTGAGCTGCTTGGCTGACTACACACATAGCATGTCTGGCCACAGCCGATCCAGCCAAATTGGCTCCAAACTTCGTCTCTCTGCCCGCCCTCACACTGGTCACGACTCCCACTTTCTGAGTAAGGTGAATTACTGAATTTATGTTTATTTAACCGGGCTATAATCATACACCTAGATTATGAGTTTTGCGGTAACAGGGGTGCGGTGCTAACGAGCAGTTTATGCTCACCGCTCACTTACAGACAGCGCTGGTATTACGGGTTTTTACAAACCAAGCGTTAACCGCAAAAAAGTGAGAGTAGAGCAAAATTTTGCTCCACATCTCACCTCAATACCAGCGCTGCTTACGTTAGCGGTGAGCTGGCTGAACGTGCTCATGCACGATTTCCCCATAGGAATCAATGGGGGAGAGCCAGCTGAAAAAAAAACTAGCACCTGCAAAAAAGCAGCGTGTAGCTCCTAACACAGCCCCATTGATTCCTATGGGGAAAATACATTTATGTCTACACCTAACACGAACCCTGAGTCTACACACCCCTAATCTTACACTTATCAACCCCTAACCTGCTGCCCCCAACATCGCCGACACCTACATTATACTTATTAACCCCTAATCTGCTGCTCCGGACACCGCCGCCACCTACATTATACTTATGAACCCCTAATCTGCTGCCCCCAACATCGCCGACACCTACATTATATTTATTAACCCCTAATCTGCCGTCCCTAACATCGCTGACACCTACCTATATTTATTAACCCCTGATCTGCCGCCCCCAACTTCGCCACCACTATATTAAAGTTATTAACCCCTAAATCAAAGTCTAACCCTAACACCCCCCTAACTTAAATATAATTTAAATAAATCTAAATAAAATAACTATCATTAACTAAATTATTCCTATTTAAAACTAAATACTTACCTGTAAAATAAACCCTAAAATAGCTGCAATATAACTAATAGTTACATTGTATCTATCTTAGGGTTTATTTTTATTTTACAGGCAAGTTTGTAATTATTTTAACAAGGTAGAATAGTTATTAAATAGTTATTAACTATTTAATAACTTCCTAGTTAAAATAAATACAAAAGTACCTGTAAAATAAAACCTAACCTAAGTTACAATTACACCTAACACTACACTATAATTAAATTAAGTCCCTAAATTAAATTAAATTAAATTATCTAAAGTACAAAAACAAACACTAAATTGCAGAAAATAATAAACAAATTACAAGATTTTTAAACTAATTACACCTAATCTAATCCCCCTAACAAAATAAAAAAGCCCCCACAAAATAAAAAAAAGCCCTACCCTACATTAAATTACAAATAGCCCTTTAAAGTGCCTTTTGCGGGGCATTGCCCCAAAGTAATCAGCTCTTTTACCTTTTAAAAAAAATTGCAAATCCTCCCCAACATTAAAACCCACCACCCACATAACCAACCCTACTCTAAAACCCACCCAATCCCCCCCTTAAAAAAACCTAACACTAACCCCTTGAAAATCACGTTCCGGAAGACGTCTTCATCCAACCGGGCAGAAGTGGTCTTCCAGATGGGCAGAAGTCTTCATCCAAGCCGGGCAGAAGTGGTCCTCCAGATGGGCAGAAGTCTTCATCCAGACGGCATCTTCTATCTTCACCCATCCGGCGTGGAGCGGGTCCATCTTCAAGACATCCGACGCGGGAGCATCCCCTTCTTCCGACGGCTATGACTGAATGAAGGTACCTTTAAGTGACGTCATCCAAGAAGGCGTCCCTTCAATTGCCGATTGGCTGATAGAATTCTATCAGCCAATCGGAATTAAGGTCGAAAAAATCCTTTTGGCTGATGCAATCAGCCAATAGGATTGAGCTTGAATTCTATTGGCTTATTGGAAAAGCCAATAGAATGCTAGCGCAATCCTATTGGATCAGCCAATAGGATTGAACTTCAATCCTATTGGCTGATTGGATCAGCCAATAGGATTTTTTCTACCTTAATTCCGGTTGGCTGATAGAAGAAGAGGATGCTTCGCGTCGGATGTCTTGAAGATGGACCCACTCCGCGCCGGATGGATGAAGATAGAAGATGCCGTCTGGATGAAGACTTCTGCCCGTCTGGAGGACCACTTCTGCCCGGCTTGGATGAAGACTTCTGCCCGTCTGGATGACCACTTCTGCCCGGTTGTATGAAGACGTCTCCCGGTAAGGTGATCTTCAAGGGGTTAGTGTTAGGTTGTCTTAAGGGGGGATTGGGTGGGTTTTAGAGTAGGGTTGGTTGTGTGGGTGGTGGGTTTTAATGTTGGGGGGATTTGTAATTTTTTTAAAAGGTAAAAGAGCTGATTACTTTGGGGCAATGCCCCGCAAAAGGACCTTTTAAGGGCTATTTGTAATTTAGTGTAGGGTAGGGCTTTTATTATTTTGGGGGGGCTTTTTTATTTTGTTAGGTGGATTAGATTAGGTGTAATTAGTTTAAAAATCTTGTAATTTGTTTATTATTTTCTGTAATTTAGTGTTTGTTTTTGTACTTTAGATAATTGTATTTAATTTAGGGAATTAATTTAATTGTAGTATAGTGTTAGGTGTAATTGTAACTTAAATTAGGTTTTATTTTACAGGTACTTTTGTATTTATTTTAACTAGGTAGTTATTAAATAGTTAATAACTATTTAATAACTATTCTACCTAGTTAAAATAAATACAAACTTGCATATACAATAAAAATAAACCCTAAGATAGATACAATGTAACTATCAGTTATATTGTAGCTAGTTTAGGGTTTATTTTACAGGTAAGTATTTAGTTTTAAATAGTAATAATTTAGTTAATGATAGTTATTTTATTTAGATTTATTTAAATTATATTTAAGTTAGGGGGGTGTTAGGGTTAGACTTAGATTTAGGGGTTAATAACTTTAATATAGTGGCGGTGACATTGGGGGCGGCAGATTAGGGGTTAATAAATGTAGGTAGGTGTCGGCGATGTTAGGGCCGGCAGATTAGGGGTTAATAATATTTAACTAATGTTTGCGAGGCGGGAGTGCGGCGGTTTAGGCTTTAATATATTTATTATAGTGGGGCCGATGTCCGGTTTGGCAGATTAGGGGTTAAAAATTTTCTTTTAGTGTTTGCGATGTGGGAGGGCCTCAGTTTAGGGGTTAATAGGTAGTTTATGGGTGTTAGTGTACTTTTTAGCACTTTAGTTAAGAGTTTTATGCTACGGCGTTGTAGTGTAAAACTCTTAACTACTGACTTTAAAATGAGGTACCAGTCTTGACAGGAGAGGGTCTACCGCTCACTTTTTGGAAGACTCGTAATACTGGCGCTATACAAGTCCCATTGAAAAAAGAGGATACGCAATTTACGTAAGTGGATTTGCGGTATTTCCGAGTCTGGCGTTAAAAAGCAGCATTGGGACCGGCTAACGCTGCTTTTTAAGCCTAACGCACAACTCGTAATCTAGCCGTTAGTTTTTTAAAGGGATATGAAACCCAAAAATGTTCTTTTATGATTCAGACTAAGCATACAATTTTTAAAAAAAATCCAATTTACTTCTATTATCAAATTTGCTTTACTCCCATGCTATTCTTTGTTGAAGAGATACCTAGGCATCGGAAGCATACATGGAAGGAAATAGTGCTGTCATTTAGTAATCTTGCAAATAGATAATATTCTTGCAAAACTGCTACAATGTGTGCACGCTCCTAAGCTTACATCCCTGGTTTTCAACAAAAGATGCCAAGAGAATTAAGAACATGTGATAAAAGAAGTAAATTAGAAAGTTGTTTAAAACTTCATTTTCTATCTGAATCATTGAAGAAACATTTCAGGTTTAATTTCCCTTTAAGACTATTATTTATAGTTTTCTACCAGTCGTCTAATCTAAAACTCTTAAAATGTATAACTAAATAACAGGTAGTATAAAATTCAGATTATCCTAGCTTTAGTGTAGCTATAATCTAGGTTTTATTAAGGACACAGAGACAAATATTTTGCATTACTTTCAATTTACTGCTCTGACAGCTTTTTAAAGTATACAATGAAAACATTAGTAAACATAAAACATGTGAAACAACAGAGAAAACAAAAGAACCAATAAGGACAAAGCCATGGATGTAGAAGATGATATCAGCCAATCAGCATACTCATAATGTCCATAAACAGTCCAGAGCGCACCAATACCTCCTCTTTCTTGTTTGATGCAAAAAGGTAAAATGAACATTAAAGAAGGAAGGAACATATTACAGCACCATAACAACTGGAACATGAACAACCAATAACAGAAAATCAAAATAATTCTGAAGACAGGATGGAGAAACCTGAGGTTGAGGCAGGAGAGGATTCTTCTGGGAATCTGTCTAGGCTGAAGAAGAATTTCAAACAGATGACGTAGATTTTGAGGAGTGATAGGAGAAT
The DNA here is from genome assembly GCF_027579735.1 of Bombina bombina. NCBI lineage: Eukaryota > Metazoa > Chordata > Amphibia > Anura > Bombinatoridae > Bombina > Bombina bombina. The sequence continues at coordinate 573,403,330 of NC_069503.1, read as the reverse complement.
CCAAATCAGTTGAAGGAGATGTTTTGAGAGGTGGATGCTGGAAATAAAAATATATATTAATAAACAAATCAAATATCATTTAAATACTGGGAGGGAACAGAAAGATTGCCAGGGTGGGAAAATATTTGTATCTGTGTCCTTAATAAAATTTAGATTATAGCTATACTAAAGCTAGGATCGGAATTTTATTACAAGACCGGAGACTCATATTTTGCTAGTTTAAGGCAAAAAAGGATCATGAAATTAAAGAAAAAGCAGTGTTATTAATAAGTTTAAAATAAAATTGTCTAAAGGTTGAGTCTGAAGACCAGTCTGCTGCATTTAAAATATCTTGGAGGGAAGAGGATTTTAAAAAGGCTTTAGAGGCAGAAGCTCCATGAACGGAGTGAGCCGAAAAAGATTCTTCCACACCAGAAAGAAGCATAATCAAGTTTACCCACCTGGCAATAGAAGTAGAAAATGTACAAAAGACATAAGTAACAGCAGTTTGGTTTTAATGATTCTTTGTATATCTATATATAAATGTATTATGTTTTTGACCACCAGGTGGTGGTATACTGTGTTTTTAAATGTGTGTTTTTTGTACCAAGGTGAGGTAATGGTTAAATCATATGGTATTTAAGGAGCAGCTCACAGGTGTTCTGGATTAGCATGAGTAAGGGTTAACGCCCGAAACGTTGCATTTGCTGCTGGGTGTCTATGCTGTATGAAGCTGTAAAGGATAAATAAATGCTATAAAGCTTGCAAAACCTTTTTCCTTCAAATTATTGGTGCTGTGGACTTCAGTTGTTACTACATTACAGAGTGGCGTTTGCAGTAACCCTCCATCACGTGCATCAGGTGTGTGCTGTCTGTCATATGTGAACCGTTATATATGCACTACTGCAAGATAGACCTGCACACACCAGAAGGTGATATTACAACAATATGGATTTCAATTCTAAAACAGATGGCACCCAAATGTTTGCTTATACAGAGATGGATGCTGCCCGCATTACTACCCTTGTGAGAGGGTCCAGGGATTTTCTCAAAGAGGCACCAGTGGAGCATACCAGTCAAGAGTATGAAAAACTGAAAAAAAGAAACATGATCTGGGAGCTGCACAGTATAACTCTAGCAGAATATTATAGAGTCAAAAGAATACCCAGAGGGCTGCGCATGAGTACCCGGCCAACATTACTTAAGGATAACAGTGAATATTGTCAAAGGTTTGAAGCCATACTTAATAAGTGCTCCTATGACCTGATTGTTCTTACAGTAGAGACACTGCAGAAAGAAATTGACAGGCAACAGGTCATAGTAGAAGCTAAGCAGGAAGAATTGAGACAACTATTATCTACAGAAGATTACAATAAAAAGATCAAGGATATTGATGATAAAATTGCTACCTTAAAAAAAGATCTACAAGATGGCAAGAGACAGAAGTTCCAACGAGACGAGCTGGATTATTCCCAGGGGAACGTATACCGTTGGTGCAGTGAGAACCGATCCTGGCGGCGGAGGGATACCAATCAACAAAGAAGAGCCGGCCGTACCCAGACGTCACAACAACCAGCCAGACATGATCAGCGGAGCACGAGTAGCACCGACAGCTCTACAGGATCCAGTTTTTTAGGATCCAGCGACGAGGCGAGTACACAGCAAGACACAGAGGAGGCCGCAAGCACAAACGCTGGAATGGGACACACGAACCGACCAAGGAGAGAGAAGAATCCAAAGAAGCAGAACAGAAGTCATCAGTAATCAATATCTCATCCTGCAACCTAACGGACAGTGAGTACCAATTACTTGATAAGGGACTGTCATTTTATCCAGCAAAGGATGTGGACTTTTTTGAAATTGAAAAAGACATATAGATTTTTTAGAACGTTAAAGTTGAAAGCATTCTTTAATGACAAGCCTAATTTACCCGTTATTAATGAAAACATAGGTACTGATACACTTACGTTGAAAGCTGCAGGTTTGCATAAGAAGAGTAGCTTCACACCACAGGTTAACAACAACAGTGTAGAGACATATATGCAGTTGGTTAAGAAGGATTTAAAAAAATTGGAACTTCAAGTTAAAAAGAAATCATGGAAGTTCAATCATTATGTCACAAAGGCACAAAGTGGGGCCATTTGTACACTTGCTAAAAAAGATATTGTGGTGAGGGGTGCAGACAAGGGGGGTGCCATTGTTGTCTTAGACAAAGACTATTATATTAATGAAATCAATTGTCAACTTAATGATAAAGACACATATTTGGTACTCCCACATAACCCATTGATAAAAAAAAAGAAGGAGATAAAGGGTATTATTGACAAAGCCCTATTGAGAGGTATTGTTGATAAAAAATTGGCATCATATTTGTACATTGAATGGCCCAAAACACCGATTATATACACTGTACCAAAAATTCATAAGGACCCCAATAAACCACCGGGTCGTCCCATAGTGGCAGGCACACAATCTGTCTTTAGCAACATAGCCATATACCTAGATAAAATCTTTCAGCCAGAGGTCATGAAAGCAACATCATATATTAAGGACACAAGTGATTTTATTATGAAATTGAAAAATCAAACGTTGAATAATACTAAGTATATTCTTTTCTCACTTGATGTAAGCAGTTTATATACGTCCATTAAGCATGAAAGTGGTATTGGGGCAGTTATGTCCACTATGGCTAAAACTAAGGTATATAATAATGTACACTTAAAATTTATTGAAGATTTGCTTAGACTGGTGTTGTACTGCAACTATTTTTTGTTTGGAGTAACTTGGTATTTGCAACTTAAAGGGACAGCCATGGGGTCCAATGTCGCCCCATCATACGCCAACTTGTTCATGAGTTGCTTTGAGGACAAATTTGTCTATGAAAATGCGTTATTTATACAATATGGAGCAGCCTGGTGGCGCTTCATAGATGACGTGTTTGGCGTGTGGTGGGGCGACAGTGGATCCCTTCTGGCATTTGTCAACCAGTTGAATGGTGCAGTGCAGGGTCTAAAATTTACACTAAGCTTTAGTGAAACCAATATTGTATTCCTGGATGCTGAAGTACACAAGGATGTATTGACTGATATAGATTTATATAGGAAGAGCATTGATAGGAATTCCCTGCTTAAATTTGACAGTTTCCACCATGAGTCCCTTAAAAATTCCCTTCCTAAGAGCCAGATGGTGAGAGTTCATAAAATAGTCAGTGACAGTTCTAAAAAGGAAGTGAGACTTAATGAAATGACAGAGAGGTTTGTCCAAAGAGGCTATCCTCCTAAGTTAGTTGAGGCTGAGAGACAGAAAGCCACTAATATTTGTGATAAAGTTATTAAACCTAAAGAAAAACAGGATAGACTAGTGTGTGTTACACAGTATAACCCATACAGCACTGAGATAGCCCAAAGTCTGAAAAAACACTGGCATGTATTGAAACAATGCAATACTGATATAATACAATTTCAAAATTATCCTCTTATGGCATATAGGAGAGTACCCAATATTAAAGATCTGGTAGTCAAAAATGATATTGGCAATAGAATGAAATTACAAACATATATATCAGCTAAATCATATGGTACATATCCATGCCTAAATTGTGCCAGTTGTAACTCAGTGATTAAGGGTAAGTTATCCAAGTCCCTCTGGACACACCAGCCAAACCACTTGGACCAAGCTGAGAGATAACATCTTTTGGTTCCAGGAACCCAAGAGTCTTGTAATAAAGGTCAAGCTCGGTCCGAAAGTCCATCGAGAGACCAAGATCCCCTGAAAGCATCCAAGCAACAAGAGTTATAGATTTGGAAAGCAACAGGGGATGAGGTAATCCCAGGGGATCTAGGAGGAGATGAGGGATAGAAGGAAGAAGTAGGGGAGGAAGGAAAGAGAGCTCCAGAAGAGAAAGGTACCAAGGCTGGGATGGCCACAGGGGGGTGATCAGGAAAAGAGATATCGGGTTCCTGTGGATATAAGCAAGAGTCCAAGCAATCATAGAAAAGGGGGGGGAAAGCGTAAGCTCCTGAAGGGGGCCACAATTGAAGGAAAGTGTCCACGGCAGAGGCGTCTGGGTCCGTTCTCCAGCTGAAAAAGGGTCTGACTTGAAAATTGGAACGAGAGGCAAAAAGGTTGAGAAGGAAAGGGCCTATGAGAGAAGAAATCTTTAAGAAAATACTCCTGTCCAATTTCCAATCACTGGAGTCCTTCAAATAGCGAGAACCGCAATCTGCAGCCTGATTGGATAGACCCGGAATAAATTCAGCTGAAATAGAAATATTCTTGTTGAGACAAAAGTGAATGAAATTTTTGTAAGATCTGATAGAGGTTTTGATTTTGTGCCTCCTAAACGATTTAGATATCGAAACTGCCAAAAGGTTGTCCATGCGAAGAAGAACCGAAGTAGGAAGGTTGGACTTGAGAAAACTCTGAATTGCAAAGGATCCCGCCAGAAGTTCTTTGCAGTTGATATGAAGAATGGATTCTAAAAGGGTCTATTTGTCACCTGTGATTGTGGAACCACAACACGCTCCCCAGCCGGAGTTGCTTGCGTCCGATTCTATGACAAAATCTGGAACAGAACCGAAGATTGCTTTACCGTTCCATGCCTCTATGTTTTGAATCCACCAGATGAGCTCTTCTTTGGCTTCTGGGGATAAGGAAATCCGATGCTGATACAAAAAACCTCTTTGAAGGTGAGATATTTTCAAGCGTTAAAGAGCCCGATAATGTAGAGGGGCTGGAAAGATGACTTGAATGGAAGAGGAGAGTAGACCGATGATACGGGCTAATAAGCGAAGAGGAAAGCAAGTTTTCTTCAAAAGAGAGGAAATCTCCTTCTTCATGTTCTTCAATTTTTCTAATGGGAGACTTAAGGTGGAGTCTAAAGTGTTGATCTGAAATCCCAAGAAAACAATGGATTGAGACGGGCGAAGGGAGGATTTTTGTTTGTTGATTATGAATCCCAAATTCTCCAGAAGGGAACAAGTGATGTTCAAATGAAGAAGAAGAGTGGAGGATAAGAATGTCATCCAGATAAAATATAAGGCATATTCCTCTGAATCTTAGCCAGGCTATGACTGGTTTATGAATTTTCGTGAATATCCATGGAGCGGATGAAAGGCCGAATGGAAGGCAGGTGAATTGCCAGAGTTTGGTTCCAGAAGAAGCGAAGAAAACTCCTGTGGGAAGAATGTATAGGAACGGTAAGGTATGCATCCTTGAGGTCTAATCAAACAAGCCAATCCTTGTCCAGTAGAGAGTCCCTCAGACGATGGATACCCTCCGTCTTGAAATGTTGATGTTACATAATGATTTAGAGTTTTCAGATTGTTGACTGGTCGAAATTGGCCATTTTTCTTTTTTTACTAAGAAAATATTGCTTATGCAGCTGTCTTCGTCTACAAGAACGAGTTTTACAGCTTGTTTTGAAATTAGAGAGGAAATCTCTGAATCTATTGCTTAAAGATCTGAACTTGAAAATAAAATTGGACGAGGGCGAACAATTTGGATGGGAAAGGAAATAAAATCTATAAGGATTCCAGAGACAGTCTGAAGAATCCAGGGGTCTGAAGTTATTAGAGACCAATTTGGAAGAAAATGAGACAGTCGACCACCCATCTTTTTTAAGGAAAAAAGAGAAAAGGGAGGAAGAAGAGAAATTACCTGAAGGGGTTCTAAAGCGACCTCTTGATCTTGCACCTCTGGGCCAGAAGCGTGTTCTTGTGGGAAAGAAGGGAGAGACAAATTGTTGTTGCTGCTGCTGATGATAAAATTAGGGCCTAGAGATGAAGGGTTGATGGCCGGGAAAACGACCCCAAAGAGAAGGCCGTTGGGGTCTGTAGATGTCTTATTTTTGGCAAAATCTGACAATTTCGGGTCTAGCCTGTGCAGAATGGACCTTCTGCATTCGCAAGCTAAAGCAGTATTGGCATTGCCTAATAAAACAAAGGTTCTTTGAATATACTCTATGATGATTTGAGGATCAATTGTAGAATTATTTATAACAGAATCATCAGCCATCTCAAATAACTTTGACAAGGGGCCAGAAATATCTAAAAGCTTGTCTTGACAAGACTTAAGTAATTTGTCAGATCCTCGTTTAATGCTAGATCCAGGAGAACCCAGGAATTTTAAAACTTGGGGGTCAATGTCAGGATTGACAGAGGAGTTACCTGGGAGGGGCGAGGACATTCGGCACAAAGTTTACTACGAACTTCTTGCAATAAGGGATGCCTTAAATAAAAATCAATATATTCTGCAACACCTGAGGAGGGAAACCACTCAGAGGATCTGGGATGCTTAACCTCCTCTGGTTTAAATCTAGGTTTACCAAGGGAATCGAGAAAAACTATTTCTGAATCATTAACAGGCAAAGATTTTTTACGTCTTTTAAATTTAATAAAGTTGTTGAAATCAGAATAATCTGAATCATTATCAGCGTATTGACAATTGTTATATTTATATTCATCTGAAAATTCCCCCTCACCGGAAGAGGGGGAAAGATTTTCATAGAGAGTTTGTAAAAATGTTGGTGCTTGTCTTTTTAGACCAGTTCTTTTAGAATAAGCATCAGGAAAAGTACCCCCTGAATTTTGACTCTCAACACATTCAGAAGTTCTGGGGCCGGATGACTGCCGGCTAACAGTACAGGTGCTTATTGGTAATAAGCTATGAGGGTTGTCTGTCTGAAGCAGACTATCAGCATCTTTTTCAATATAAGAAGGGGAAAGATGTTTAGTTTTACAAGTGTGTATTTGAGGAGAATCTGACTGAAAATTAGCAATAAAACTATTCATTTTGTTGTCCATCTTTCTCATAAAGCACTGCATAGATGCCATAATATTTTGCAAAGAGGGGTCAGGATTAATTGGATTATTCTCCTCATGAGACATCTTGAGACCACAGAAAAAATGGGGAAAAAATAAAAACAAAGATTATTTTTTCATTTTTAAAAGATAATAAATGTTGGGAATTAAAATGTAAAATATATAGCAGTATAAAAATAAAGCAGCACAACAATATTGTAAGATTTGAACAAACGTTGTCAATCTGTAAATATAAAGAAATAGTGACACACAGGGGTAGAAAATAAAAGAGCTTCCAGAAAAGTCAGAAATAAATAACCCACAGTGAAAAACTTTAATCTTACAACGGGCGTGATTAACATATCCTGTAGAGAAACCGGATAAAATTTCAACTCCGCCCAGGAGAAGAAAGGCTCAACCTCACAGCTAACAACCTCAGGCTATGAGGGAGGAGGCGGGAAAAAGGGGCGAGAAAAGGGGGCGGGAAGGGGCAGAATAAAAGGGAAAATGGAAACTGAGTTAAAACAGAAAAACTCGGTCCTGATGAAAATGGCTAACCAACGAATAGAAGGAACAGGTAAGGGACTATAAAACCTTTAGGTGAAACAAGGGAAAATATAATTCCCACAAAAAGAAAAAACGAGTATGTAAGAGAAAATATAACAGGAAATAATAATAAAAACACATAAAAAGAGTAAAAGAGAAAAACAAAAAGAGAAATATGGCAAAATTTAAAAAATCTAATAATAACTCAAATAAGCTACTTATCTTTCAGAGCAGCATAAAGAAAGAGGAGGTATTGGTGTGCTCTGTACTGTTTATGGACATTATGAGTATGCTGATTGGCTGATATCATCTTCTACATCCATGGCTTTGTCCTTATTGGTTCTTTTGTTTTCTCTGTTGTTTCACATGTTTTATGTTTACTAATGTTTTCATTGTATACTTTAAAAAGCTGTCAGAGCAGTAAATTGAAAGTAATGCAAAATATGAGTCTCTGATCTTGTAATAAAATCAAACTTTGAAATGTAAAAATGTATATTAGTTTAAATGCAAGACCAGTGATGGATAATGTAATTTTACTGCAATTTATTTACTACAAGGTGAAACGAATCCGGCAAGAATTCAGCAAAATATAAAAAAGGCTGGTCAAGGAAAATATACACTATATTCTCTTGGTTTTGGTTCTCGTGTTGACTATAATTTTCTGGAAAAACTGGCTCTAGAAAATTCAGGTGTAGCACGTCGAATTTATGAGGACTCTGATGCTGCGTTACAGTTGCAGGTAAAGTGAACATTGTGCAACATATTGTTCTACTAATTAACCATTGATGTAATTTATTGAGTATAATCAGTATGAAAGCATAATAAAATCTATTTTAACCCTTTCATGACCAGGCTAATTTGTCTACATGAGAACAACGTTCCGATGTAAACAAATTTAAATTACACGATTGTGCATGCGATCATGAGATTTTAATGATGGGATCGGGTCAGGGGTGTCCCTATGACGCTAGGCACGCCCTCCAGATCGCAATCCCATTCACAAAGCGCCATTGGCTTCAGTACAGCCAAACGTTCCATGCCGTCCTAACGGCGCTAAAGCCCAGCACAGTTAGGATGGCATGGAATGTCCTAACATCGGGAAGAGGTTAAATGTTCCTACTTCAGTTACATTGCCATTAGTTCTAGGGTCAAAGTCTTCAAGGTAGAAATGTTACATAATAATGTGGACATTATCATTTTTTTTTATTCTAAAACTTAGGTTCTAGAAAGCAATACATATATTTGTAGTTCTATCAATTGACTTATTCTAAAAATGAAGAGTAAATCTAGCTATTTTATTTTGCACCTGGCTTTACATTCCCAACAAATTAGTTCTTTAATTGTATCATTGTTATTATTATAATTATTTTTTTGTATCATGTTATGCTTCTGCCATACCAAAGAGAGAGAGTATTATCTACCACAAGTGAAGAAAAAATAATTTTGATACATCTTAATACAGCTTATTTATCACTGCAAAGATCTAGCAGCCTTTGACCTCCATCAGGTAGCCCAAAAGTACAACATTCAATACTATTTAGTGGGGTTATTCCCAGGTATTTAAACACTCTGATGATTCCCTCAGGGATTTATGCACGCTGATGATGTCCCCAGGGATTTATGTGCTCCGATGATGCCCTCAGGATTTATGCACTCTGATTATGCCCTCAGGGATTTATGCACTCTGATGATGTCCTCAAGGACATTTCTGGTTTCCCTAAATCAACAAACACAGGCAAGGGGCATGTCATGTTAGGATTCAGCTGATTGTTGTATCCATGGTTCATTATTCAATCAGCCCATCCTTATGGATAGCCAACCATGCACCAACAAGTTCCTACACTGTATGGAAAAATAAAATCCAGGAAAGAATCAGTCCAGACTTGTTCAAGTAGGATAAAATAAAAGCCACATTTTATGTATAGATTTATTTTAATACAAATAACAGCAATAGGCTGTAATGAAGGGTAAAACAGGACCAAACAGTTTGACCGGTTTCGGTTGTTTTGACCAAAATCATAGACACAGAGGAAACACACATGTTTCAGTATGTAAATACAATTAAGAACAATCCCATTGGTGAACAACAATTAATACCCTGTTTAGAACAGATGAGACTGAATAGACAAAAGTGACATATATAATCACATAGGCTAGCATGTAAAAATATATATGTGTTTCTCAAACAGATATTTATGAACCAGTACACACATTACCCATTTGTTGTCTATAACAGCTAAAATACCTATATACATCCTATGCATAAATGCATGAGATCATACACATTAGTATGCAAAGCAAGCTCTCCAATGTATAAAGCAAAGTCATATCATTAATCATAGTAGCTTATGATGATAAGGGAAACTTTGGCATGGATTACATAAAGTATTGTAAATATCACGGTTAATACTCCATAAACTAGTGGTATTAGATTTTCGATTTAATACTGAAAATTGAGTAAAAGAAAGAAATGAGTAGTAGATTTATACATAGAGTACATTATGAGAATAGTAGAATGTGTCAAATGCCTACAACCAACATACTAAAAAGTATAAACAGATAAAGATATATATATATATATATATATATATATATATATATATATATATATATAATTGATTGGGGATCAAACTGTTCAGTTTATGGATCCAATAGATCTCTTGGCAGTATAGGATCTGAAACTTATCTCTTTCTCTTGGGGGTCTCAGAATCAGTTATATTGCCTGCCACCTGTGTGCTGACATTGCCCTGATGTATATCAATGAAATGCTGAGAAAGGGCTGAGCATGTATGATAAGTGTTCCTTAATCCATTTAACCCCTTTCCGCATCATCCTGCCAGCGTATTGGAGGGAACAAGATGTACACTCAACTAGGTAAATAACTAATTTACTTCTGCAATTAATACATCCCCTGGAAACAAATGACTCAGGGGGATTGATCTAGTTAAACGTATTAGTGACATGAGCATGGTCACATGATTTACATGACCTTTTCCCACATCTAAAGGTGCCTTTAAAGCGCATCCATGAACTACCAGATCTATCCTCTTTCAATAGACTGACTATGTCCTTCTGACTATGTTACAAATGCTCTCATATTGGTTAGAGAAGGTGGTCACAAATGTTGGCCTTTCCACATTGTCAGAAGGAGTCTTACACCATCTCTTAGGCTTTTTGTTAATGAGGGTACTACTGTTCATGTATCTTACTTCCATGAAAACATTCTCAACTACACGCTTAGGGTAGCCTCTAGTTAATAGTTAGTTAAGTCCCTACTTTTAGAAACTTACGGCTAGATTTAGAGTTTGGCGTTAGCCGTGAAAACCAGCGTTAGAGGCTCCTAACGCTGGTTTTAGGCTACCGTCGGTATTTGGAGTCAGTGATTAAAGGGTCTAACGCTCACTTTTCAGCCGCGACTTTTCCATACCGCAGATCCCCTTACGTCAATTGCGTATCCTATCTTTTCAATGGGATCTTTCTAACGCCGGTATTTAGAGTCGTTTCTGAAGTGAGCGTTAGAGCTCTAACGACAAAACTCCAGCCGCCGGAAAAAAGCAGGAGTTAAGAGCTTTCTGGGCTAACGCCGGTTTATAAAGCTCTTAACTACTGTACCCTAAAGTACACTAACACCCATAAACTACCTATGTACCCCTAAACCGAGGTCCCCCCACATCGCCGCCACTCGATTAAAATTTTTTAACCCCTAATCTGCCGAACGCCACCTACGTTATACTTATGTACCCCTAATCTGCTGCCCCTAACCCCGCCGACCCCTGTATTATATTTATTAACCCCTAACCTGCCCCCCACAACGTCGCCGCCAGCTACTTACAATAATTAACCCCTAATCTGCCGACCGCAAAGCGCCGCCACCTACGTTATCCTTATGTACCCCTAATCTGCTGCCCCTAACACCGCCGACCCCTATATTATATTTATTAACCCCTAATCTGCCCCCCTCAACGTCGCCGACACCTGCCTACACTTATTAACCCCTAATCTGCCGAGCGGACCGCACCGCTACTATAATAAAGTTATTAACCCCTAATCCGCCTCACTAACCCTATCATAAATAGTATTAACCCCTAATCTGCCCTTCCTAACATCGCCGACACCTAACTTCAATTATTAACCCCTAATCTGACGACCGGAGCTCACCGCTACTCTAATAAATGGATTAACCCCTAAAGCTAAGTCTAACCCTAACACTAACACCCCCCTAAGTTAAATATAATTTAAATCTAACGAAATTAATTAACTCTTATTAAATAAATTATTCCTATTTAAAGCTAAATACTTACCTGTAAAATACATCCTAATATAGCTACAATATAAATTATAATTATATTGTAGCTATTTTAGGATTAATATTTATTTTACAGGCAACTTGGTAATTATTTTAACCAGGTACAATAGCTATTAAATAGTTAAGAACTATTTAATAGTTACCTAGTTAAAATAATAACAAAATTACCTGTAAAATAAATCCTAACCTAAGTTATAATTAAACCTAACACTACCCTATCAATAAATTAATTAAATAAAATACCTGCAATTACCTACAATTAACCTAACACTACACTATCAATAAATAAATTAAATACAATTGCTACAAATAACTAACTAAAAAATAAAAAATATTTACAAACATAAGAAAAATATTACAACAATTTTAAACTAATTACACCTACTCTAAGCCCCCTAATAAAATAACAAAGACCCCCAAAATAAAAAAAATGCCCTACCCTATTCTAAATTAATAGAGTTAAAAGCTCTTTTACCTTACCAGCCCTGAACAGGGCCCTTTGCGGGGCATGCCCCAAGAAGTTCAGCTCTTTTGCCTGTAAAAAAAAACCATACAATACCCCCCCCAACATTACAACCCACCACCCACATACCCCTAATCTAACCCAAACCCCCCTTAAATAAACCTAACACTAAGCCCCTGAAGATCTTCCTACCTTGTCTTCATCATCCAGGTATCACCGATCCGTCCTGGCATCCGGTGCTGAAGAGGTCCAGAAGAGGCTCCAAAGTCTTCCTCCTATCCGGCAAGAAGAGGACATCCGGACCGGCAAACATCTTCTCCAAGCGGCATCTTCGATCTTCTTCCATCCGGTGCGGAGCGGGTCCATCTTGAATCAGCCGACGCGGATCCATCCTCTTCTTCCGGCGTCTCCCGACGAATAACGGTTCCTTTAAGGGACGTCATCCAAGATGGCGTCCCTCGAATTCCGATTGGCTGATAGGATTCTATCAGCCAATCGGAATTAAGGTAGGAATATTCTGATTGGCTGATGGAATCAGCCAATCAGAATCAAGTTCAATCCGATTGGCTGATCCAATCAGCCAATCAGATTGAGCTCACATTCTATTGGCTGATCGGAACAGCCAATAGAATGCGAGCTCAATCTGAAATTCCAATCGGAATTCGAGGGACGCCATCTTGGATGACATCCCTTAAAGGAACCGTCATTCGTTGGGAGACGCCAGAAGAAGAGGATGGATCCGCGTCGGCTGCTTCAACATGGACCCGTTCCGCACCGGTGGAAGAAGATCGAAGATGCCGCTTGGATGAAGATGTTTGCCGGTCCGGATGTCCTCTTCTTGCCGGATAGGAGGAAGACTTTGGACCCTCTTCTGGACTTCTTCAGTGGATGTCTAGCCCCCGCTTGGGTTGGATGAAGATATCGGAGCCAGGACCGATCGGTGATACCCGGTGAGGTGAAGACAAGGTAGGAAGATCTTCAGGGGCTTAGTGTTAGGTTTATTTAAGGGGGGTTTGGGTTAGATTAGGGGTATGTGGGTGGTGGGTTGTAATGTTTGGGGGGGGGTATTGTATGTTTTTTTTTACAGGCAAAAGAGCTGATTTTCTTGGGGCATGCCCCGCAAAGGGCCCTGTTCAGGGCTGGTAAGGTAAAAGAGCTTTTACATTTATTAATTTAGAATAGGGTAGGGAATTTTTTATTTTGGGGGTCTTTGTTATTTTATTAGGGGGCTTAGAGTAGGTGTAATTAGTTTAAAATTGTTGTAATATTTTTCTTATGTTTGTAAATATTTTTTTATTTTTTGTAACTTAGTTCTTTTTTATTTTTTGTACTTTAGTTAGTTTGTGTAATTGTAGTTATTTGTAGAAATTGTATTTAATTTATTTATTGATAGTGTAGTGTTAGGTTTTATTGTAGGTAATTGTAGGTATTTTATTTAATTAATTTATTGATAGGGTAGTGTTAGGTTTAATTATAACTTAGGTTAGGACTTATTTTACAGGTAATTTTGTTATTATTTTAACTAGGTAACTATTAAATAGTTCTTAACTATTTAATAGCTATTGTACCTGGTTAAAATAATTACAAAGTTGCCTGTAAAATAAATATTAATCCTAAAATAGCTACAATGTAATTATAATTTATATTGTAGCTATATTAGGATGTATTTTACAGGTAAGTATTTAGCTTTAAATAGGAATAATTTATTTAATAAGAGTTAATTAATTTCGTTAGATGTAAATTATATTTAAGTTAGGGGGTTGTTAGTGTTAGGGTTAGACTTAGCTTTAGGGGTTTATCCATTTATTATAGTAGCGATGAGCTCCGGTCGTCAGATTAGGGGTTAATAATTGAAGTTAGGTGTCGGCGATGTTAGGGAGGGCAGATTAGGGGTTAATACTATTTATGATAGGGTTAGTGAGGCGGGTTAGGGGTTAATAACTTTATTATAGTAGCGCTCAGGTCCGCTCAGCAGATTAGGGGTTAATAAGTGTAGGCAGGTGTCGGCAACGTTGAGGGGGGCAGATTAGGGGTTAATAAATATAATATAGGGGTAGGCGGTGTTAGGGGCAGCAGATTAGGGGTACATAGGGATAACGTAGGTTGTGGCGGTGTACGGAGCGGAAGATTAGGGGTTAATAATATAATGCAGGGGTCTGCGATAGTGGGGGCGGCAGATTAGGGGTTAATAAGTGTAAGGTTAGGGGTGTTTAGACTCGGGGTACATGTTAGGGTGTTAGGTGCAGACGTAGGAAGTGCTTCCCCATAGGAAACAATGGGGCTGCGTTAGGAGCTGAACGCTGCTTTTTTGCAGGTGTTAGGTTTTTTTACAGCTCAAACAGCCCCATTGTTTCCTATGGGAGAATCGTGCACGAGCACGTTTTTGAGGCTGGCCGCGTCCGTAAGCAACTCTGGTATCGAGAGTTGCATTTGCGGTAAAAATGCTCTACGCTCCTTTTTTGGAGCCTAACGCAGCATTTTTTTGAACTCTCGATACCAGAGTTAATTTTATTGTGCGGCCAGAAAAAAGCCCACGGAGCGTTAACAGCCCATCTACCGCCAAACTCCAAATCTAGGCCATACTCTCTAGAGAGCAGTTATGTCTTAAATGCATATATTGCCCCTTTGCAATGCCCTTAAAAACATGTTTGGTATGATTACTCAGGGCATGCAAAAGTGTGTTGCCTGATATGGACTTCCTGTATAGGGATGAAGTAACAGATCTATTGGTGATATCAGTTATCAATATGATGTCCAAAAAATTGATCTCTAGTTCATGCCATTCAAATGTAAAGTTAAGACCAAGTGTATTGCTATTAAGATAATCCCCAAACTATCAGACGTCTAAATGATCAAGAGATCATCAATGTATCTGACGTATTTAATTATGTGGGACACATAAGGGTTATTTACACCATAGACGTGGAACTGCTCCCAACACCCCATAAAGAGGTTAGCATAAGAGGGGATAAATATTGCCCCCATTGCGGCTCCACGTCTCTGGAGGTAAAATTTCCCTGAAAACAAAGTAATTAGGCTCTTATAAGAACCTAATTACTCTTATCAAGAACCCCTAAAATTCAGTGGCCAAATTGGTATACATTTCTAGAAAAAACTTGATTGCTTCTAAACCAAACGTGTGAGGGATAGAGGAATTACAGGGACACAACATCAACTGCCATCCAACTGTATTCCTGGCTCCATACTGTATTCTCCATCTTTTCTAGTGTGTGGGTAGTATCCCTAAGATAGCTGGGAAGCTTACAGACTAAGGCTGTAAAAAGTGATCAACCCAGTTAGAAAGGGGTTCTAAAAGGAAGCCGATGCCTGCAACTATCGGTCTCCCTTTGATATATTTAGATCCCTTGTGCACTTTGGGGAGATAGTGGTAGATGGGTATTATTGGATTTTCAGCCAAAAAGATTATCATAGTTTTCTGGTTGATCAAGCCCATCTCAACACCATGATCCAAAAGCTGCCTGAGTTGTTTTTATATGTCTCTGTAGGGTCCCTAGGTAGAGGCAGGTATGTGTCTGTATCGTTGAGCTGTCTTATAGCCTCATTCTGATATATCTGTTTATACATTACCACTACACTTCCCCCTTTATCCGGCTGCTTAATTACAATATTTAAATTGTTCTGTAAACTAGATATAGCTTCCCTCTCTCTTTTGGACAAATTCTGACGGTGTACTTGTGTGTCCATTGACAGATCCTTCAGATTATTATTTTATTGCCCTCTTGTGGAACACCTCTAAGGACTTCTCTCTAGTATGTATTGGGTAGAAATTTAATCTGTTATGTAGACTAACCTGTGTATCGTTCTTTTGTGAATAATCTTTTGAGTCAGGTCCTAAAAGATCTTCCAAGGAGGTTAGGATACAGACATCTACAAAAGATAAATCATCATGTACCCTTTCTGTTGGTAATAGTTTATTAGGATGTACAGTATCATTAGTATGACCTCTCTCATCCGTGAAGAAGTACTTTTTGAGAGTAAGATCCCTTACTAACTTATTCACATCCAATATAGTCTGAAACAGATCGAAATTTCATGAGGGTACAAACCCTAAACCATAGCTTAAAACTTTAGTTTCTGTTTCAGGGAGTTGGTGTGAAGAGATATACTTTCTGTGGTGTCTTTCCTTTTTTCCCCTCAACTGGTACCGGGAGTTCTCTACTCTTTAAGACCCTGTATTTGGAGTTCCTATATTGTTTGTTCCCCCCCCCTGGGGGTTGTTGTTTGGCCCATTGAAAAACCTGAGTATTAACTGTGGCTTCTACAGTTTTAAAGGCACCTAGTACAGGGGCTTGGGGTAGATGGGGTGCAACATTTAAGTTTTCCCTCTGTTTGGGTCTAGCACTTTGGGAACTAGTATCTTTAAGTATCCCCTTATTACTTGACATGGGTGCTTGTGTTCTGTCTGTCACGTTTGGTGTTACTACAGAAATTAGCAACATACCCTCTGTTTCTGGCTCTGAGTCTGATTGCTCCTCAAACCTGGATGCAAATGTATCCTGATCAGAATACTCAGGTTCAGAATCAGAGAATGTTACCTTCTTTTGGGACTCATTTGTAAAGTGCCTGTTTCTCCTATTTCTGTGTCTCCTATTCATATTTCCAACCCTTTGTGGTTCTATATCTGTTTGATTAGACCAAGACTTATTACGTTGGTGACGTCGCCATATATATACTTTCCCTAGTGTATAATCTTTCTCATCCCTCAGAAATGTAGTGTGTTTAACTTGAATAAAAACTTGAATTAAACTTATTCATATCAGTTTGAAATCTAACATTCTTATTTTTAACCTCAGTTAGTAAAAAATCTTTATATTCAATTAATGAGATCAAAGTCAGAAGCAAATTCATTTTTTACCTAGTTGAGTGTACATCTTGTTCCTGCCAATACGTTGGCAGGACGATGCGGGAGGTAGGAAAACGGATTAAGGAACACTTATCATACATAGCGGGAGAAAGGTCATTCTCAGCATTTCATTTATATACAATCAAGGAAATGTCAGCACACTCAGGTGGCAAGCAATAGAACTGATTCTGAGACCCCCAAGAGTAGGAGATAAGTTTCAGATCCTATGCCACCCACCAAGTGATTTATTGGATCCATAAAATGAACAGTTTGGTCCCCAATGGATTCAACTCAGAGTTTGACATCATAAATTACTGGCATAGATGAGCATTGTGTCCAACAGATACTATGTTAACGCATTCTACTATTTTCATAATGTACTCTATGCATAGTTCTACTACTCATTTATTTATTTTACTAAATTTTCAGCATAAAATCTAAAATCTAATACCATTAGTTTATGGAGTATTAACCGTGATATTTACGATACTTTATGTAATCCATGCCAAAGTTTCCCTTATCATCACAAGCTACTATGTTTAAGGATAAGACTTTGCTTTATACATTGGAGAGCTTGTTTTGCATACTAATCTGTATGATCTCATGTATTTATGCATAGGATGTATATAGGTATTTAAGCTGTTATAGACAACAAATCGTTAATGTGTGTACTGGTTCATAAATATCTGTTTGAGAAACACATATATATTTTTACATGCTATGTGATTATATATGTCACTTTTGTCTATTCAGTCTCATTTGTTCTTTAAGGGGTTAAACAGGGTACTTATTGTTGTTCACAATGGGATTGTTCTTAATTGTATTTAAATACTGACACATGTGTGTTTCCTCTATGTCTAAACGACCGAAACAGATCAGTCTATTTGGTCCTGTTTTACCCTTCATTACAAGGAGGATAGGTGAGAATTGGCGCTTATATCAACCCTAATGCCAAGTATAGAAGGGTCTCTCTCTAAGAACTCTGAGGAGTATAGTAGAATAATTTAAGCGGAAATACTGGCGCTGAAAGCAGGGTAGTACACAAATACAATATACGGGTAACCTAAAAGGGTCTACCTTAGCAGAAATATAAGCGTTATAAAAGTATATAAATGGTAATAGCCAAATATATATCTTAGAAAATATATTTAATAGTGTAAGATTACAATACAATCAAGATTATAAAATCAGTGTTAATAAAATCAGTACATATATACTAAAAAGTAATTAATGGGGCCCTTTAAATTAGTTTGAAAAAACATACAGAAAGGGGAAAGATTAACCACAAATCTATATATATATATATATATATATATATATATATATATATATATATATATATATATATATATATATATACTGTGATTGAGGATAGAAGAAAACTATACTCAAATAAATATAAGTATAAAGAGGGCAGAGATATTCAAACAGTATAAATAAAAGCAAATGGCAATACAAACAGACTTAATAACTGGACGTCCAGCATAAAAACCAGGGGTTAAAACAGTAATAATCTTGGGTTAAAACAGTATTAACCTGAAAGTGCACTATAGTGAACAAAAACACTCGTGACTAGATGATCATACTAATAGCATTGGATCAAGCTAATGGGCGAGTGAGGTACCTTGCGCTAATCTGTGGAGCACAGATTGAATATTGTTCGTCCTGTACCTCCTCCTGAGGTGGGTGTGTACTCCTAGCGTAGTTCACTTACATCACCCTTTCTGAAAATGTCCAGCTGATTTCGGGAGGAACAGAATGTAAATGATCTCTGGGGTAATAGCAATCCTTTAGATGATGGTAGATAGTAACTTCAAGGCACTCTTATTCTGTGGTGCTTAGTGCAGGTACTAGATCATCTGGCAGTATATTCAATTTGTAGACTGGTGCGCTCCCTCAGAGGGCTGTATTCAAATTCACAGGCCTTGGGGGTAGTGAGCCAGGCGTTGGTAGTTGTCCTGTGTGCTTTTTCAACACAATAGCGATCCTTTCGGCGGCTGTATCAAGTTCACAAGCCTTAAAGGAGTTCAGCTTAGCAGTAGTTCTTCTTGTAGGAAATGAGACACAGTCATCAACCGGTTTCTCCCCTCACTTGGGGCTTTTTCAAGATGTGTTCTCATTGCTGGCAGGTATTCCTTTATAGGGCTATCAAGCATCCTTATTGGTTAGTTCAAAGGGGTGTGTGATCCCAGTTAAGGTGGAAATTGAGTTATATCCCTTAAACTTTTAAGGAGGTATCTTATTGTCTCTTGTAGTTTTTTGGAAATGTCCCGTTGTTAATTTTAGTTTAACAACTAGTATACTAAAAGTACATATTGCTCCGGAAAGGAACAACCATACGTGTAATATGGTCACATCCATGGTGTCAAGTGAAATCGACTTAAATTATGAGTTAAGTCTGTTCAAGAGTTAGTATTTTTTGGAGTCCTCAATTTGATTAAACACATAGGTAGAGGTAAAAGACATATGTCAGTATTGTACAGGGAATATAAAGTTTTTACAGAGTTTTACATTTGATAGTTACAAACAGAAGTAAATTAGGGACAAAAAGAGAGAACTGGGGGTTCTCATTGTCTTAGAGTTAAAGTTAAACACATAGGTAAAGAATTTTTCCCATATGTGTATATGATACAGAAAATAGACAGACATTCTAGATATTTCACGTTTGGTGGTTGCATATTGGGGCATACTTATCTGATCAAGAGTCAGTATTGTTTGGGGGATGATAGTATGATTAAACACATAGTTAAAGGTTAAACACATATGTAGATATTTGTTCTCTTTTTGATAAATATTATAAAATCTTACATTTGGTACTTGCAAACGGAAGTTAATTATGAAAAAACGGTTCTTAGTGTATTAGGGGTAAAGTTAAACACATAGGTAAAAGTTAAACACATAGGTAAAAGTTAAACACATATGTGTATATGACATTGACAGACTATTCCAAAGTTTTACATTTGGTACTTGCAAACGGAAGTTAGTTATGAAAAACGGTTCTTAGTGTATTAGGGGTAAAATTAAACACATAGGTAAAAGTTAAACACATATGTGTATATGACATAAAAAATGTAGACAGACTATTCCAAAGTTTTGCATTTGGTGGTTGCATACTTGGGCAAATAATGAAAGGAGGTTCCGATTGTTTTTAAAAGGCATATCTAATAGAGACCCTTAGGGGAAGTTTTAGTCAAACATAAAAGGAGCTACATCAAGTTCTGAGTTTAAGCCTAATGGGTGCAGTGTTTTCATGGTATATATCAGTTCCGCTTCCTTTTTTAGGAGCTTTGTTTCAAAATTCCCTCCTCTCCATTCTGGTTTGACTTTCGAAATCCCCCAGAATTTAAAGTCTTTAAGTCGGTTATTATGGACCTCTCTAAAGTGTCTGTATAGGTGTGTTTCCTTGTTGCCTTTTTCTATGATACAAAGGTGTTCTCTAATTCTTTCGCGGAGTGTTCTAGAGGTCTCTCCTAAATATTGCATATTACAACTACACTGTATGAGGTATATGATTCCTTTATCTGTACATCTGATAGTGTCATTTATATGGTAGGTTATTCCTGTTTGAGTTGACGTATATTCTTTGGTTTTATTTGTGTAGTGGCAGGATCTGCAGCAATGGCAGGGAAAGAAGCCTTTGACTATGTTCCCTAGTAGGTCATGTTGTTTGGACTGATTATTTGTTTTAAACTCGCTGGGGGCCAATGTGCTCTTTAGGTTCTTTGATTTTTTGTATATAAATTTCGGGTTAATAGAGATCTTATCTCCAATAATTGGATCCTCTCTAATTAGGTGCCAATGTTTTTTAATAATACGTTCGATAGTCTTATGGTCCCCATTATAGTTTGTAATGAAAGGGACAGATATATCCTCCGTTTCTTTTATGCCTAAAGGATCTTCATGTCTTTTATATTTAAGTAAATCTTTTCTATCTATGTCTTTTATTTTATTGAAATTATCCTGAATTGTTATATCATCATACCCTTTGTCATTAAATTTCTTTATTAGAATTTTAGACTGCCCCTCGTAGTCTATTAGGTTAGTGCAGTTTTTTCTAATCCGCAGAAATTGTGCTTTGGGTATATTTTCTTTCCACTTTGAAAGGTGGCAGCTTGTAGCATGAATAAAGTTGTTGGAATCTATTTTCTTAACGAAAGTTTTGGTATTAAATTGGTCATTGTTGGTTTCAATGTCCAGATCTAGAAACAAAATTTTATGTTTATTTATTTCGTAAGTGAACTGTAATCCCCTGTCATTTTGGTTCATGGAGGAGAAAAGTTCTAATAGTGTTTCTTCAGTACCTTTCCAGATAATCAGAATGTCGTCAATGTACCGCTTATAGGTCACCAGATACTGCACCAAGCTATTGGTTCCCAAAAATTCGGACTCCCAATCCCCCATAAAAAGATTGGCATAGCTTGGTGCAAATCTGGTGCCCATAGCGGTACCTTTAATCTGTAGATACATCTTTTGATTAAAAGAAAATGTATTGTTTTCAAGAATGAATCTGATGCTGTCTAATAGGAATTCTCTTTGTTCTTTGGATATAGTTTCATCTTTCTTTAGAAACTTTGTAACTGCTTTAACACCTAGATTATGTGCAATATTAGTGTATAAAGATGTCACGTCACATGTAGCTAAAATGATTTCACCGTCAATTTTCAAGTTATCTAGAAGTTGTAGCACTTGTGTTGAATCTTTCAAATATGAGGGTAATTGTTTGACATATTTTTGAAGGAATCTATCTATGTATTGGGACAAGTTGGCGGTGAGTGAGTTTATCCCTGAAATAATCGGGCGACCTGGTGGATTTTTTAAATCTTTATGAATCTTTGGTAAAAAATAAAAAATGGGAATTCTAGGAAATTCGGGGTATAGGAAACTGTATTCTTTAGAGTTGAGTATACCTTTATTTTTAGCAGTATCTAGAAGTAGTTTCAAAATTAGATGATCGGCTCTAGTGGGGTCTCTTTTTAACTCTTTATAGGTGGTTTCATCCTTCAATAGTCTTTCTGCTTCTACTAGGTAGTAGTCCCTGTCCATAATCACTACTCCACACCCTTTATCGGCTGGCTTAATTATGATGTCTTTGTTCTCTTTCAGTCTTTTGAGGGCATCATTTTCAGATTTTTTCAAATTAAAAAGGCGCTTTTTATTTTTATTTGGCTCATACTTTTCTATGTCTCTTTGTACTAGTTTTTCAAATAATTCTACGTTCTTCCCTTTCTCTTGAGTGGGGTAAAACTTGGACTTTGGTTTTAAATCTGTATGAACAAATTTGGGGTCTTCGGTGTATTGTCTGGATGTGTATTGTTCAATTGGATTTTTAATAAAATACCTCTTGAGTGTGAGTTTCCTTATGAACTGTGATATATTAATATGTGTTTCGAATTTATTGAGTTTAGACGTAGGTGCAAAGGTTAAACCTAGGCTTAGAACTTTTAATTCTTCATTACTTAGACTTGTTTTGCTTAGATTAAATATTCCTGAGGTATCAGGGTCTACCATTGCTCTCGTCTGTCCCTTGGTTTCTTTATTGTTTCTGCCCCTTCCTCCTCTCTTTCCTCTAGAGCTCTTTTTCTTTGATTCATGAGGGGGGCTAATTGTACTTTTTCTACTATATGCCCTCTTGATGTTTCTGCTCTTGGACTGACCCCTAAAAAATGTGCCCCTTGGTTCATTTCTTTTCTATCTATGGTGTTGTCCTTTTCAGACTTTTGTGTAAGTGGTTGAAACCTATTTCTGAGTGGTATTCTCCAATTCTTTTCTTCTCTTTTGTATTGAGGGTAGTCTGTTCTTCCTGAGGGGGCTTCATTTCTATATCTATCCTCTCTCCAACTAGCTGTGAACTTGATACAGCCGCCGAAAGGATCGCTATTGTGTTGAAAAAGCACACAGGACAACTACCAACGCCTGGCTCACTACCCCCAAGGCCTGTGAATTTGAATACAGCCCTCTGAGGGAGCGCACCAGTCTACAAATTGAATATACTGCCAGATGATCTAGTACCTGCACTAAGCACCACAGAATAAGAGTGCCTTGAAGTTACTATCTGCCATCATCTAAAGGATTGCTATTACCCCAGAGATCGTTTACATTCTGTTCCTCCCGAAATCAGCTGGACATTTTCAGAAAGGGTGATGTAAGTGAACTACGCTAGGAGTACACACCCACCTCAGGAGGAGGTACAGGACGAACAATATTCAATCTGTGCTCCACAGATTAGCGCAAGGTACCTCACTCGCCCATTAGCTTGATCCAATGCTATTAGTATGATCATCTAGTCACGAGTGTTTTTGTTCACTATAGTGCACTTTCAGGTTAATACTGTTTTAACCCCAGATTATTACTGTTTTAACCCCTGGTTTTTACGCTGGACGTCCAGTTATTAAGTCTGTTTGTATTGCTATTTGTTTTTATTTATACTGTTTGAATATCTCTGCCCTCTTTATACTTATATTTATTTGAGTATAGTTTTCTTCTATCCTCAATCACAGTATATATATATATATATATAGATTTGTGGTTAATCTTTCACACTATTAAATATATTTTCTAAGATATATATTAGGCTATTACCATTTATATACTTTTATAACGCTTATATTTCTGCTAAGGTAGACCCTTTTAGGTTACCCGTATATTGTATTTGTGTACTACCCAGCTTTCAGCGCCAGTATTTCCGCTTAAATTATTTTACCCTTCATTACAGCCTGCTGCTGTTCTTCGTTTTAAAATGGATCTATAAATAAAATGTGGCTTTTATTGTATCCTACTTAAAGAAGCCTGGATTGCTTCCTGGATTTTATTTTTGCATACCTTACTCGGAGTACAGGGACTCTGTTACGCTCATCAAACAATTCAGGGCCAGTGATTGGTTGAGCGTCACAGCTTCGTTTTGGAGTCTCGGACTTTGAACTCCCACAGCACGCCATTGAGGGATGTCTGGAGGAGGCTGTCTTCTGCGTGAAGCCGGAAGTGTGAATATACTACGTAGGGGTAGGAGCCAGCACATTCTGGTAAAATATTTGTACCCCTTAACCCTCCCCTCAGCCGGCCCAGTTTGCAAAGACATCCTTATGGAAATCTATATCGTATGGTGCTTACAGGCGGTGGTGAGTTTATATGCGAGGATTAGCAATGCATTTGTGCTTCTACTGCTATGACATAATGATATGCTGATGTCTGGACTGCCTTAAATTGCATGGGGTGGGAGAGATCATTATCCCAGTCCTGAAAGGTCTAATAAAGTGAAAGTACAGGTATATACTAACAGACTTATGCTTTGACCGGGCAGCATCAATATCTGCACATTGATATTCTCCCTGTGTCCACAGATACATAAACCTTAAACCCCTTTTCTTTATTTTCCAAGTTCCTACACTAAATGCAGCTATTTCCACACTTTCAAACAGAGACATTAAAGGGTCATGAAACAACATATTTATTTCATGATTCAGATAAAGCACTCAATATTATTATTTTTTCCAATTTACTTCTGTTGTCTAATTTGCTTTGCTCTGTTGGTATTGGTATAGAGCATATAATGTTAAACAATTTTCCAATTTACTTCTATTATAAAATTAGCTTCCTTTGTTCTCTTATCCTTTGTTGAGGGAGCATCAATACACTATTTGGAGCTAGCTTAACCCTTCAGGTTTGCAAATGACAAGAGGCTTATACTGTTTGTGCAGCCATCAATCAGCAGCTATAACTCAGTAGTGCATTACTGCTTCTTAGCCTATCTAGGTATTGTTTTCAACAAAGGATACCAAGAGAACAAACAAATTAGATCATAGAATTAAATTGGAAAGTTGTTTAAAATTGCATTCTCTGTCTGAATTATGAAATAAAAATTTGTAGTATCCTCCTTCCCCAACCAAACATAGCTATATCACCCTTTTAAATACATGAGAGACATATTAAGCTAAAGTACAGACGTACATACTACCATTTTTTGTCAATGTATTATGAAAAAGCTATATTAAAGTGATTTTCTTGTTAACCTGTCTGTATATGTATATTCAGATTATCCGTTGCAGACAGAACCCAGACATGTGCCTTTGTTTTTGTTTATTGATTTCCATTTATTTGTAAAACTTAAATAAAAACAATACAAAAAATGTTTTTAGTATCATGTATCTTTAAGGGATAGGAAGGTCAAAATTGTAATGCGCATGGTTGAATTTCAATTTTAAATCAAAGTATTTTTCCAATAGATCTCCATTAACAAAAATGCTCCATTGCTGTTTGTAGCGACATAGGCACATATACTGTGAGGCCCATGCCCACTATCTAAACAACTCACCTTCTCAGAGAGTTAGCAGTGGCTTATATGACACAAATTAAGTCTTCACAGCCCAGGCACAAAACACACCACTGTACGTAGATTGCGACGCTCCAAACCCACTACAATAGAAGCTGGAGTCTCAAGAGACCAGAACCACAATAGTGAAGTAACATCAGCACCAAGTACTAAACGAAGAGAACTCACAGGATAAAATTCAGTTGCAATTGAGTTTATTGGTTTCACAATCAATAGAACAATCTCCACTCCAAAAGCAGAATCGATAAAATCTCAGTTTATTAAATCTTATATAACAAGTGTAAGGAGTATAAAAATCACAGCATGTAGTGATAGAATACACATCACTGCCAGCTCTCTGCACTTGAATACTGATTTACTGGTCCTCACAGCATATAGGCATTTGCACTGAAAAACACTAAAAACTTTTACTAGAAGCCTTTTTGGTAAATAAAGTCTATTGCAAAAATGTTCCTATTTAAAATTAAATTCCCCTATGCACATTTCAGTGTTGAATTATCTCTTTAGCACTTTTACAGTACTCCTTCATAGACTTTTATTCAAAATGAAGTGAGATTTTCAATCAAATTTAAGCTGCTATTCCAAATTAAGTGGCCAAGGCTGATATACGCAACTTGTCAGACAATTGTTGCAGAAAAATATACATACTTGCAATATTTCATTTCAGTGAGCCACTGGCTTGGAATGGCATTCTAAAGGCAAACATGAATACAAACTCACTTGAATTCTCACTGCAAACTTAACTGGCAAGCACCATTATAACCAATGGAGGAAATAGATCTAGACAGTAGTGCTGAAAAAGTATGTGTATATGCATAATGTATCATTATATTTTTGGTCTAATTAAAGAGTTCATTTTCTTATGTTCCTAGATATATACAGAAGCCCTTAAGTTACTGAAGATTGAAAAAAAATATTTTGAATAAAAAATTTTTTGATGGAGTTTCAGATGCTTGTGATATTTATATATAGAGCGGTAGAGCTATTGTAGCTCTTTACTATGTGATAAATAATCTGGTTCATCCAATTTTGTAATACACTACAGACCTTTATTTATTCCTTTTGAGGTACAAAGAGGTGATCATTTAAAATAGACAGAGAACAGCTGCTGATATTTTGGAAGCTTCTGCCTATTTGATTTCACCCCACATTTTTTATGTTTGTTTGTAAACTATTGAAAACTAGGAAAACAGTGTAATCTGCAGTAACTGTATGTACAGTAATATTGAAGTATTAAAGCATTACTAAAACAATTATTTCTTTCAGGGATTTTATGATGAAGTAGCAACCCCTACATTGGTGAACATTGAACTGCAGTACCCTGAAAATTCCATATCAGATATCACACAAAACAACTATAGAAACTACTTTGACGGTAGTGAAATTGTGGTTGCTGGACGTATTACAGATAATGATCTGAACACATTTACTGCAGATATAAAGGCTGAAGGAGTAAGTCATACATGGTTATTTATATGATAAAAGTGCATTTACTATACATTTTTATTTCAAGCATAAAGGTTGCAATATTTCTTTGTCTATATATTCCAATGAGAAAAGATCTATTCAATCACATTAAACAATTTACATTTTAAACATGTGTATTTATATATAATCATATTGTTTTCTGAAGTGGAATAATGATGTTCTGTTTCATATTTGCACCTGGTATGTGTATGTACTGTATGTATCACTATGTTGAAGCCCGTAGCAGTCCTCATATCTTTGAGCCCTTATAACTTTTGAATGCAATATTTTCTTTAATCCTTTTTATTAGACAGTGTAATTATGAGTGTAACTGTATTTTTAAATGGGTTTGTGAAACTTTTTTGACTCGTGTATCAGTTAAAGGGACATGAAACCCAATTTTTTTTCTTTCATGATTTAGAAAGAGCATGTCATTTTAAACAATTTTCTAATTTACTTCTATTATCTAATTTGCTTCATTCTCTTGATATCACTTGCTGAAAAGCATATCTAGATATGCTCAGTAGCTGCTGATTGGTTGCTGCACATAAAGGCCTTGTCTGATTGGCTCACACATGTGCATTGCTATTTCTTCAACAAAGGATATCTAAAGAATTGAGCAAATTAGATAATAGAAGTAAATTGGAAAGTTGTTTATAATTGCATGCCCTATCTGAATCATGAAAGTTTAGTTTTGACTAGACTGTCCTTTTAACCAAAGCTCTGAAGTCACGCTACCCCGACTCACTTTAAATTCAATTGTGCTCAAGCAATCGCGTTTACTTTTAACTTGTAATATGCGTGCTGTTTCCGAAGCGCAATAAACAGGCGCGATAAACCCGATATTGCTTACACGAAACAGTGCGCCCCTGTTAAGCCGCTTACAATGCTAATGCAAACATTAAAACTCTTTCAGTGGTTTTAATGTTGTGGCTGATCAGTGTATATGCATATGCTTACATATTTGTCAAATACACACATACTGTATAAATATCATTTGAAACATGTTTTTATTATTTTTAATTTTTTATTATCATTTTATATATCGTTATATAAAACATTTCTTCATTAAGCACTTCATTAATCGCTGATATACAATATATACCTGTTTGTCTATAGACAATTTATAAACCATAAGGTGTCTATGTCACCTCTTGTTCCACTTAAACTACAAATATCACAATGCTCCTCGCGTAATGGGAAATTACATAATTGAAAACCAGAAATTACTTAATTACGTCTCCAGAAGTTACTTCATATCCAGAAATATCGATGATGGCAACAGGTTATTAGCGGTTCTTTTGTACACTATAGGAACAGTTTTTTTGCTCCATTTTTTTAACCGAAAGCGTCATACTATTGGCTAACACTATCTATTTAAACACTTACTATTAGGGCACCCCTTTTTTTGGCCAAAACACTTTGGCTAAGTATCAAGAGTGCCCAAACAATATCCACTTACTTCTGGTAAACAGAATCTGTATTGGGTTTTGGAT
Source organism: Bombina bombina (assembly GCF_027579735.1). Lineage (NCBI taxonomy): Eukaryota > Metazoa > Chordata > Amphibia > Anura > Bombinatoridae > Bombina > Bombina bombina. The sequence continues at coordinate 573,375,082 of NC_069503.1, read as the reverse complement.
GTTATTTTTTATATATAGTTTTGCACTATGTTTGGTTATATTATTTTCTAGGCACATATTACAAGATATTATAAGATTTCAGATCACAGTAAATCCTTTGATGGTATATATATAATTTTTTTGAAGACATACACCAAACTAGTTATGGAGTGACTTTTCTTTTTGATCACAGAACACACGTTTCCATGGACTATATAATCGTTTCCCATTTTATTATTGTTATTATTTATCAATTTTTAGTTATATACACATATACACTTTTATATCTGCTATTTATGTTAACCACATATTAATAACTGCACATTGTTATCTCATTTCAGGATTTGTTTATATTGCATTTGCTGTTTACACTTTAGCCTGTTTAGGTGCTCTCCATGTATGTTGTATTTGATTAGGAGACCTTGGTAGAGCTTGTGTTGTACTGTTATCTTTTGGTGCTGTACTTATATATGTTTATAGCCGATGAAAATAATTATCAGCAACAATGTAAACGGGGCCTTAAAATACAATTGTCAATAACCAAGCTGCCTCTATCATGGTGTAGGACAGGGGTCAGCAGCCTATGGCAATTGTAATGAGCATGGCTTTCTAAGTCATTTTTAATGGCACTTGGAGTGGTGCACTGAGTAGTGACACAGACTTTGGTTCAACCCTTTTCACATTTCTGCCATGTATGGGGCAGCCAGGCCCAGTGTTACCGTCCTTTTGACTCCCCTTACACAGACACCTTGCACAGTACTTGTGAAACAACACACTACATGCTAGGGAACTCTAAGCAACAGATTGCAACTGAGGAGGCTTGGTAAAATTAAAGGGACATGAAACCCCCATTTTTTTTTAAAGATTCATATAGAGCATGTGATTTTAAACAACTTTCCTATGTACTGCCATTATAAAATTTGCTTCAATCTCTTGGTATCCTTTGTTGAATGAACAGCTATGCACTGCTGAGCACAAACTGAAGACATCTGGTGTACCAAAGAAAAGGGGCATTTTTGTGCAGTCACTAATCAGCAGCTAGCTCCCAACTAAGGATACCAAGAGAATGAAGCAAATTAGATTATAGAAGTAAATTTAAAACCATGTGTTCTGTCGGAATTATGAAAGAAAAATTGTTTCATGTCCCTTTAAGGTTAGGGATTGACAGAGGAACTTTAGGCCTAGGTGACTAAGACTTGAGATGTGGCTATAGGGTTACAGAGGGACGTGATCTGATGTGGAGATGTGGCTATCATAATGGCTGCAGAACTAGAAGTCCAATCTGATCTTTGTTCTTTTTCTTTATTATGATTATTATTATAAGTGTTCTATATTTTAAAACTTTTTACAGAAGGTAGGGCTGACATACAGGGTCATATTATATTGGGGCAGCACTTCTAAAAATGTTGCAAGCTCATGATCTAGGTCATACTATTCTTGGTTAAAAGTATAGAAGTTTAATAGTGAATCTTTAATTTTTTGCTAAATATATATACAACTCAGCGCATAACATATGGAAATAAAAGTTAAATTAATAAACCACAAACAATATGGCTCCAAAAAAAGATAAGAATGAAGAAGCACCTAATTGTTTAAGAGCTTAGATATTTCTCGTACAAGCTGAGCGAATGTGTCAGTCTATGAGTTGCCCACTTCTTCTAGAACCTTATTATGCACAGGAAGAAAATAAGTTTAGTTTGTAGAAAATGACTGAGAAAAGCTATCACCTATAATGTAATTTTTATATCGCTCCTAATAAATAAGTGTTTTGATCATTGGTTTATTTATTTTCTAACTCTTTGTAATTCCACATTTAACACCAATTCACCTTCCTACAAAACTACCTCTTTGTGGATTCTTTAACAAGGTTTTCCAAAGTGTTAGTAACTTAAGGGTCATGAATACACAATAATTATCTAACATGATTCAGATAGAACATACAATATATCTTTTTTCAATTAACTTCTTTTTTCAAATGTATTGTAAGAAGTTCCAAAGGTATCCTAAGAGAACTAACCTGTTACACTGGCGCATTCTACCTCATTCAGGATTGTTTACTAAATCAAACAACCAGGACATATAAGTAAGTCTGAATCAGGAGAAGGCCAAGCATATTATCAATCAGCATATAACTAGGGTGACCAACATTTTTCATTAAACAGCCCTGACATATGTTTTTTTCCATATGTGTCCCTTTTTAAAGCGGCAATATGTTCACCATACATAGAACCCGTGTTTGGGAAGATGAATAGTTTCATTTTAATGATATAAAATTCTGAAGATCACTCTTGAATATAAGAAATAACTGTTATAATAGTGATTCCCTGTACTACTAGGGAAAGGGTAATGTTTTGGAACACAGACCATAAAGGGACATCCCAGCCAAAATTGGAATCTACATGAATGTATTTCAGTTTTGAATAGAAGCATTTATTTAATATGCCTGTAAAAGCTATAGCTGTTTAAAATTTGTATTTAAGTAGGCTCCGTGCTCCACTATTTTAAACACAGCAGAATGACAAATGTATAAAAGTATAAGAAACCCACATTTTTTCATGATTAATATCAGAGCATATCATTTTAAACAACTTTGCAATTTACCTATATGATAATGTTTATATAGTACATAGTAGATGAGGTTAAAAAAAGACAGAAGTCCATCGAGTTCAACCTATACATACAGTGGGGCAAAAAAGTATTTAGTCAGCCACCAATTGTGCAAGTTCTCCCACTTAAGAAGATGAGAGAGGCCTGTAATTTTCATTATAGGCATACCTCAACCATGAGAGACAAAATGTGGAAACAAATCCAAACAATCACATTGTCTGATTTGTAAAGAATTTATTTGCAAATTATGGTGGAAAATAAGTATTTGGTCAATATCAAAAGTTCATCTCAATACTTTGTTATATATCCTTTGTTGGCAATGACAGAGGTCAAACATTTTCTGTAAGTCTTCACAAGGTTGTCACACACTGTTGCTGGTATGTTGGCCCATTCCTGCATGCAGATCTCCTCTAGAGCAGTGATGTTTTTGGGCTATCGCTGGGCAACACAGACTTTCAACCCCTCCAAAGGTTTTCTATGGGGTTGAGATCTGGAGACTGGCTAGGCCACTCCAGGATCTTGAAATGCTTCTTACGAAGCCACTCCTTTGTTGCCCCGGCGGTGTGTTTGGGATCATTGTTATGCTGAAAGACCCAGCCATGTTTCATCTTCAATGCCCTTGCTGATGGAAGGAGGTTTGCACTCAAAATCTCACGATACATGGCCCCATTCATTCTTTCATGTACATGGATCAGTCGTCCTGTTCCCTTTGCAGAGAAACAGTCCCAAAGCATGATGTTGCCACCCCCATGCTTCACAGTAGGTATGGCGTTCTTTGGTTGCAACTCAGCATTCTCTCTCCTCCAAACACGACGAGTTGTGTTTCTACCAAACAGTTCTACTTTGGTTTCATCTGACCATATGACATTCTCCCAATCCACTTCTGGATCATCCAAATGCTCTCTAGCATATTTCAGACGGGCCCGGGCATGTACTGTCTTAAGCAGGGGGACACATCTGGCACTGCAGGATCTGAGTCCCTGGCGGCGTAGTGTGTTACTGATGGTAGCCTTTGTTATGTTGGTCCCAGCTCTCTGCAGGTCATTTACTAGGTCCCCCCGTGTAGTTCTGGGATGTTTGCTCACCGTTCTTGGGATCATTTTGACCCCCCGGGGTGAGATCTTGCGTGGAGCCCCAGATCGATGGAGATTATCAGTGGTCTTGTATGTCTTCCATTTTCTAATTATTGCTCCCACAGTTGATTTCTTCACACCAAGCTGCTTGCCTATTGCAGCTTCAGTCTTCCCAGCCTGGAGCAGATCTACAGTTTTGTTTCTGGTGTCCTTCGACAGCTCTTTGGTCTTCACCATAGTGGAGTTTGGAGTGTGACTGTTTGAGGTTGTGGACAGGTGTCTTTTATACTGATAACAAGTTCAAACAGGTTCCATTAATACAGGTAATGAGTGGAGGACAGAGGAGCCTCTTAAAGAAGAAGATACAGATCTGTGAGAGCCAGAAATCCTGCTTGTTTGTAGGTGACAAAATACTTATTTTCCACCATAATATGCAAATAAATTCTTTCGAAATCAGACAATGTGATTGTCTGGATTTGTTTCCACATTTTGTCTCTCATATTTGAGGTATACCTATAATGAAAATTACAGGACTCTCTCATCTTCTTAAGTGGGAGAACTTGCACAATTGGTGGCTGACTAAATACTTTTTTGCCCCACTGTATTCTACTTTATTTACAATAAAGAAGCAGCAAATTAGATTATAGAAGTACATTGAAAAGTTGTTTAAAATTGCATTCTCTAGCTGAATCATGAAAGTTTAATTTTGATTTTACCATCTCTTGAACTTTTAATGAACTCAAGAAATATTGCATGTATTTACTTCAAATTGTAAAGGATTGTAAGTGGCTGCTAATCTGTCTCTACAGTCATTAGTTGTAAATATCTGGAAAATAGGGCTGTTAATTTAATCTTTATTTGAACTTAAACTAAAGAATATTATTTATTTTTTATATTTCTGATATAGGCAAATGATTTAATAAAATATACAGAAAATATAGACCTCCAGAATAAGGATGATGCTCTGAAACAACAGGAATATATATTTGGGGACTACATAGAGAGACTTTGGGCATATCTTACTATCCAACAGTTGCTAAAAAAACGGTAAGTTAATCTAAATCTGCACTTAATGGAGATAAACAAATGTAAAAGATACTTTTCTTTTTTGCTCAATAACATATAGCGCTGCAGAATCTGTTGCGCCCTACAAATACCTGATAATAATAATAATATGTATTGGGCGATGCAAAGCAATTTTCAGATTGTAAAATACAGTGCCACAGTTCACACAAGTTTACCACAAACTCAGGTGTCAATCACAATCTATTGGCCAATTTGTTTTTTGACAGGTTTTCAGGCCAAAAATGGCATCAAAATAAGGGATTTTCAGCTATTTCCTGGAGTCGAGTTCATGTTTTTTGCTCCCTGATAAAAGCCTATTTGTAAGATGGAGCTGAAATGTTTTTGGTACGCTATACATTTCAACAGGTGTTTGGAAAGTTTTTGACAAATTCAACACCTAAAGGCCCTTGATAAAGCCCCAAAATGGCCTTTTTGCCATCTTTGCAAGTGTTGCAAGACAATTTGCAATAATTCTATTAGGGTTTTTTAATATTTACAGTTATTGATTTTCAACAAAGCATTTTCCGATTTGATGTTATGTAATCTGAAAAAAGTACTTTTTGTTTCTATCTTTAGGACTTATGTCATCTTTTAAAAATGGATTTTAAAAGTTGCAATATTGTAGCAACAAAAATAATGTACAAATGAGATTGTGCCGGGTTAGCGCACATGAAAAATTGCTAACCTCAATGCACGTTATTGATGTATAAAATATTTAAAAAATATTAATAATAATAATTAAAAATTATTATATATACTGTAATATATATATATATATATATATATATATATATATATATATATATATATATATATATAACCAAATATAGTGGTAAGTCCAGCACTTTCTTGGGTACCCCTTCACTGGGTTTGCCTTGGAGGCCTGCCATGCTCCCATATACAATTTCCAAAGTAGACAATGGCAACAGCACTTTTCTTTAAAACACTTCTTCTTTATTAAAGTAACATTTTAGGATAAAATACAGCGACATTTCGAGCCTCTTGGGCCCTTCCTCATGCTATAGATTAAGAATAAACATCTCCCTTATGTACACCTGTGTATAGGGTGTGGCTTAGTTAATTACAGAATTTTACCTGCACTTAGCTCATGTTGGTATCCCCAACTGGTAAGGTTCTGACTAAACTTTTCAACTCTGTTATTTTTTAATAAACATTTATTTCTCAACACTTAAATTAATCCATTTGGATATAGTGTTTTCAGATTTTTTATCCACCATACTTCTTTCTTTTTAAGTAGCAACTCTCTATAGCCTCCTCTCCTTGGTTTAGGAATACGGTCTATGACCTGAAACCTTAACTGACTAACAGTGTGCCCTGCTGTTATAAAATGTGATGAGACAGGTAATGTCATATCATTGCATCTTATAGAGGACTTGTGTGCACTTATTCTGTCCCTGATGGGGTTAATTGTCTCCCCTACATAGCCCCGCCCACATGGGCATTTCAAGATATATACAACATAAATAGTATCACAGGTGAAGAGGCCATTGATTTCTCTCTTTTTAGTGTCATTAATTTGTGCAACATTTTTACCCTTTATCATTGAGTTACATTGAGCACAATGTAGACAGGGGTATGATCCCTTATTTGCAGTTGTCAGATAGTTAACTGGATCTTTTTTATTACTGCCAATATCTGCTTGAAAGTTGAAAAGTTTAGTCAGAACCTTACCAGTTGGGGATACCAACATGAGCTTAGTGCAGATAAAATTCTGTAATTAACTAAGCCACACCCTATACACAGGTGTACATAAGGGAGATGTTTGTTCTTAATCTATAGCATGAGGAAGGGCCCAAGAGTCTCGAAACGTCGCTGTATTTTATCCTAAAATGTTACTTTAATAAAGAAGAAGTGTTTTAAAGAAAAATGCTGTTGCCATTGTCTACTTTGGAAATTATATATATATATATATATATATATATTGTATGGATTATTTAGCATTTTTTACATTATGTTTAATAGTGTTTAATTATTATTATTATTAATATTTTTTTATATTTTATATTTAATATTTCAATAACGAGCATTGAGACTAGCAATTCTTCATGTGCGCTAACCCTACACCACTTTAGAACTAAAGTGCAAAACACCAGTCACGATACGCATATTTTACATTCCAATGTTCTTCACATATAAAAAATTAAATTTTTATTATTAAATATATATTTATATTTCTATCTGATAATGTTAATGGAAAATAGATATCTATACCTACATATCTATAGGAATATATATACAGATATAGTTATATATGGAGATAAAACAATTACATTGTTCTGTATGTGAAGAACTTTGGAATGTGAAATATGAATAACTCCTGTCAGGTTAGCGCATGAGCAGTAGTTGTTCTTCTGTATCCTTTATTGACTTCTATGGGGAGACTACGTTAGGGCGGTCACAATATCCCAAAGTCCTTTGGTTAGCACACATTGGCTTTTTGCTTGTAGACAAACTTTTTAGTTTCAACTTGTAATACGCTCTACCCAATGGGGGGAAGTTATCAAGCCGTCAACCTCAAATATGCTGGAATTCCGCAGCGTATTTGTGGCGAGGCTGATTCGCCTTAGTTATCAAAGGCTAGAGACCGGCAAAAGTAGAATTTTGTGACGTAAGCTTCGATCCGCCGGACTCATTCAGACACAGATTGATGCTTACGTCACTCCAGATGTTCCGCACACAAAAAACTAGCAGGTACGCTCAGCACTTTTACGGCCCAGCGTACCTGGTTTTCAATCCGCCGCCCTGGAGGTGGCGGATCCCATAGGAATCAATGGGAGTCTGACCATAGCGAAAGTACAAGTTCGCTGCTACCCGACATCCCATTGATTTCTATGGGAGCTGTCTACACCTAACACCCTAACATGTACCCCGAGTCTAAACACCGCTAATCTGCCCCCCCTACACCGCCGCAACTAAATAAATGTATTACTGCCTAAACCGCCGCTCCCGGAGCCCACCGCAAGCTACTCTATCCATATTAACCCCTAAACCGCCGCTCCCTGACCCCACCGCAACTATAATATATGTATTAACCCCAAAACCGCCGCTCCCAGACCCCGCCGCCACCTACATGATACCTATTAACCCCTATCCTGCCCCCCCTATACCGCAGCCCTCTATAATAAAGTTATTAACCCCTATCCTGCTGATCCCGCACCTCGCCGCAACTAAATAGTTTAACCCTTAAACTGCAGTTCCCGGACCCCGCCGCAACCTATATTAATTTTATTAACCCCTAATCTGCCCCCCCTCACTGTCGCCACCTATAATACATTTATTAACCCCTATCCTGCCCCCCACTACACCGCCACCACTGTAATAAATGTATTAACCCCTAAACCTAAGTCTAACACTAACCCTAAAACCCCCTAACTTAAATATTAATTAAATTAATCTAAATAATATTTCTCTTATTAACTAAGTTAATCCTATTTAAAACAAAATACATACCTTTAAAATAAACCCTAATATAGCTACAATATAAATAATAATTATATTGTAGCTATCTTAGGATTTATTTTTATTTTATAGGTAACTTTCAATTTATTTTAACTAGGTACAATAGCTATTAAATAGTTATTAACTATTTAATAGCTACCTAGTTAAAATAAAGAGAAATTTACCTGTAAAATAAATCCTAACCTAAGTTACAATTACAACTAACACTACACTATACTTTCATAAATTATTCCTATTTAAAACTAAATACTTACCTGTAAAATAAACCCTAAGATAGCTACAATGTAATTAATAATTACATTGTAGCTATTTTAGGATTTATATTTATTTTACAGGTAACTTTGTATTTATTTTATCTAGTTAGAATAGTTATTAAATAGTTATTAACTATTTAATAACTACCTAGCTAAAAGAAATACAAAATTACCTGTAAAATAAATCCTAACCTAAGTTACAATTAAAACTAACACTACACTATCATTAAATTAATTAAATAAATTATCATTAAATTAATTAAATAAATTAACTACAAATAACTACAATTAAATACAATTACATAAACTAACTAAAGTTCAAAAAATAAAAAAAGCTAAGTTACAAAAAATAAAAAAAATAAGTTACAAACATATTATTACAACAATTTTAAGCTAATTACACCTAATCTAAGCCCCCTAATAAAATAACAAAGCCCCCCAAAATAAAAAAATTCCTTACCCTATTCTAAAATAAAAAAGTTCAAAGCTCTTTTACCTTACCAGCCCTTAAAAGGGCCTTTTGCGGGGCATGCCCCAAAGAAAACTGCTCTTTTGCCTGTAAAAGAAAAATACAACCCCCCCAACATTAAAACCCACCACCCACATACCCCTAATCTAACCCAAACCCCCCTTAAATAAACCTAACACTACCCCCCTGAAGAACATCCTACCTTGAGTCGTCTTCACTCAGCCGAGCCACCGATGGAACTGAAGAGGAGATCCGGAGCGGCAGAAATGATCCTCCAAGGGGCACTGAAGAAGTCTTCCATCCGATGAAGTGATCCTCCAGGCGGCGCTGAAGAAGTCTTCCATCCGGGCGATGTCATCTTCCAAGCGGCGCTGAAGAAGTCTTCCATCAGGGCGATGTCATCTTCCAAGCGGGGTCTTCAATCTTCTTTCTTCAGGATCCATCTTCATTCCGCCAACGCGGAACATCCTTCTTTCCCGACGGACTACCGACGAATGAAGGCTCCTTTAAGGGACGTCATCCAAGATGGCGTCCCTTCAATTCCGATTGGCTGATAAGATTCTATCAGCCAATCGGAATTAAGGTAGGAAAAATCTGATTGGCTGATTGAATCAGCCAATCAGATTGAAGTTCAATCCGATTGGCTGATCCAATCAGCCAATCAGATTGAGCTCGCATTCTATTGGCTGATCGGAACAGCCAATAGAATGCGAGCTCAATCTGATTGGCTGATTGGATCAGCCAATCGGATTGAACTTCAATCTGATTGGCTGATTCAATCAGAAGATGGATTCAATCTGAAGATGGATCCTGAAGAAAGAAGATTTAAGACCCCGCTTGGAAGATGACATCGCCCGGATGGAAGACTTCTTCAGCGCCGCTTGGAAGATGACATCGCCCGGATGGAAGACTTCTTCAGCGCTGCCTGGAGGATCACTTCATCGGATGGAAGACTTATTCAGCGCCCCTTGGAGGATCACTTCTGCTGCTCCGGATCTCCTCTTCGGTTCCATCGGTGGCTCGGCTGAGTGAAGACAACTCAAGGTAGGATGATCTTCAGGGGGGTAGTGTTAGGTTTTTTTAAGGGGGGTTTGGGTTAGATTAGGGGTATGTGGGTGGTGGGTTTTAATGTTGGGGGGGTTGTATTTTTCTTTTACAGGCAAAAGAGCAGTTTTCTTTGGGGCATGCTCCGCAAAAGGCCCTTTTAAGGGCTGGTAAGGTAAAAGAGCTTTGAACTTTTTTAATTTAGAATAGGGTAGGGATTTTTTTATTTTGGGGGGCTTTGTTATTTTATTAGGGGGTTTAGATTAGGTGTAATTAGCTTAAAATTGTTGTAATATTTTTCTAATGTTTGTAAATATTTTTTTATTTTTTGTAACTTAGTTCTTTTTTATTTTTTGTACTTTAGTTAGTTTATGTAATTGTATTTAATTGTAGTTATTTGTAGTTAATTTATTTAATTAATTTAATGATAGTGTAGTGTTAGTTTTAATTGTAACTTAGGTTAGGATTTATTTTACAGGTAATTTTGTATTTCTTTTAGCTAGGTAGTTATTAAATAGTTAATAACTATTTAATAACTATTCTAACTAGCTAAAATAAATACAAAGTTACCTGTAAAATAAATATAAATCCTAAAATAGCTACAATGTAATTATTAATTACATTGTAGCTATCTTAGGGTTTATTTTACAGGTAAAGTATAGTGTAGTGTTAGGTGTAATTGTAACTTAGGTTAGGATTTATTTTACTGGTAAATTTCTCTTTATTTTAACTAGGTAGCTATTAAATAGTTAATAACTATTTAATAGCTATTGTACCTAGTTAAAATAAATTGAAAGTTACCTGTAAAATAAAAATAAATCCTAAGATAGCTACAATATAATTATTATTTATATTGTAGCTATATTAGGGTTTATTTTATAGGTAAGTATTTAGTTTTAAATAGAATTAACTTAGTTAATAAGAGAAATATTACTTAGATTAATTTAATTAATATTTAAGTTAGGGGGGTTTTAGGGTTAGTGTTAGACTTAGGTTTAGGGATTAATAAATTTATTACAGTGGCGGCGGTGTAGTGGGGGGCAGGATAGGTATTAATAAATGTATTATAGGTGGCGACGGTGTAGGGGGGGCAGATTAGGGGTTAATAAGTTTAATATAGGTTGCGGCGGGGTCCGGGAGTGGCGGTTTAGGGGTTAAACTATTTATTTAGTTGCGGCGAGGTGCGGGATCAGCAGGATAGGGGTTAATAACTTTATTATAGAGGGCGACGGTATAGGGGGGGCAGGATAGGGGTTACTAGGTATAATGTAGGTTGCGGCGGTGTCTGGGAGCGGCGGTTTAGGGGTTACTACATTTATAAGAGTTGCGGCGGGGTCTAGGAGCGGCGGTTTAGGGGTTACTAACTTTATTTAGTTGCGGGGGGCTCCGGGTGCGCCAGTATAGGGGGTAGAACAGTGTAGTTAGTGTGGGTGCTTAGTGACAGGCTAGCAATAAAGCTGTAAAAACGCCGAAGAGCAGCGAGATCGGATGAGTGATAACTCTCACAATCCGCTGCTCATCGCCCCGTACTTGGTGCGTGGCTTTTTGACAGATTTATTGATAACTTAGGCGAAATTTTTCAAGTCCGCGGCGGCGATGGTAGGCGAGCTTAGGCGGGCGTATTGGGCCGGTGAAGGCAGGTAAGTTGACACGTTGATAACTACCCCCCAATGTACATAAAAAGATTAGTTCTAGGGAGGCGGAGCTTGGCCAAGACTGTGAATGGCCGCACATTGAATTAGCTCTGAAGCCCCAAGACTCTTGCTACAGGTAACAAGCAGACTTTAATAAGTCAGAACTAGCTGGAAAACCCAGACACATAACTACAAAGGGTCTGAGCGCCTGTGACAACCACTTTGAGGAGCGGAACAATAACGGAGACCCGTGTTTAGATAAGTGCGCAGTAAGGCCTGAGCGGGCTGGGAACCAGCCGCAGCGGTAAAAACTCTGACCGCGTAAAGGATAGATCAACGGATACCGCATTTGAGCAGCAGTGACTTCACAAAATAGAGCCAAGACAAACGGGAGTTTGGCGTGCCTGTGACCTGACAGCCCAGATAAGTGCGCAGTAGCGGATCGCTGTACCGGAGGGTAAAGACACTGAGCGGTAACGGGCCCACTATCTGACACATCACTGATCTCTGCAGGACTTGGGTAGAAGCAATCAGGTACCTTACAAGCTGTGGTGGGAGACAGGGAGGTGCATTCAGCTGCTCGGAGCTGCCCGGTGTTGTTTTTTTTTTGTGTTGATTGTAAAGCTGACAAATGCCATTCCGGTATGGAGAGCCAAAGCTTGCAGAAGTAAGTGCAAAGTAGCAAACCCTGAGGCCTTATTACACGCATAATTGAAGGGGCATCGTTTGCAGAGGTCTACTAGTTTATTAACAGGCACTTTGATTACTTAAGCTAAATAAGCCTAATAGATGTGAGGGAAAACCCTTGGCTGATTTCAACTGAAGCATTGTTAAATCACATAGGCTTGTCTGATTTGAACTGGCTCCCTATACAGAGACATAACTGACAGTCCATATACTTTATACAGCCAGACATAGGATAATTCCACTTGCCCTACCCTATTGCTCAGTAAACAAAAATGGCGAATAGACGCATAACCAAACCAGTGAAGGGGTCTCAATCTTCCAATATGGAAAACTACTTAATTTCGACTGAAAATGCTCCTGGCATCAATAAAGAACTACCAGACAGTAGCAAACAAGCTGCTGCAGCACAGACTTCCAATCTGGATCCCCTGCAGCCTTGTTATCTCACTAGAGAGGACATTACACACTTGTCATCTAAAAAGGATATACAGGAAGCAATGACAGATGTCAAACTTATGTTTAGGGATCTGAAAAAAGATATAGTGGCAGTGGATCACAGAGTCTCCCAGATTGAGGAAATGCAGGAAACTATACGCTCAGACCTCCAACACCAGGCCAGCTGTATGCAATCCCAGGATGCCACGGTCCAGTCCTTGACCGACAGAATAGAAGACCTTGAAAATAGGAGCAGGCGCAACAACTTGAGGTTGCGCGGCGTCCCTGAAACAGTGAATCCGCCTGAGATAGGTCATTACATTCAGGATTTCTTCAAATTCCTTAAAAATGCTCCAGACGCAGCTGATATACAAGTTGAAAGAGCACATAGGGCTCTCAGGCCTAGACCGCCGGCCAGGGCCCCACCAAGGGATATAATCATCAGACTTCTCTCTTACAGGGATAAAGAAGAAATTCTTCGGCTGGCTAGAAATAAGCACCCCCTTACCTATGAAGGTACTGATCTCCAGGTGTTTTCGGATTTATGCCCTGCAACATTACAGAAGCGAAGAGATCTGCGCTACATTACCTCCAGCCTTAGAGACCACCACATCCAATACCGGTGGGGATTTCCCACTTGTATCATCGCATCTAAAAATGGCTCAACAGCAATTTATAAATCACTGGAAGATCTCCCCACCCTAAATCAGTCATTTGGTTTACAAATTAGACCACCAAACATACCTGCTGTTCCTGTACAACCTGGCCCTAATATTAATCATGGGGTAGCAGACCGAGGCCCTGACTAGGCTACTGGAGGCCTTGACAATTTGCATTGTCGTGTCATATCTGGCACGCTAATGGAACTGATCTCCCATGGAACACCCTACCTGGAAATGAAAACTCCACCACCCTCTGCGACAGATAAGTTTATAAATATATATTGCAACTCTAGACACTTGTTATATGCATAAACTTCTATTTTGACTATATAATTGTAGAATTAACAGTATGCATTTCCGACACCTTGGATAAGCCATTTGTACACTGAGAGACTTCGGCAGGTGTTGGAAACCAATCTCTCATTTGGGAGTTTGCATCTCATTTGCTCTATGTTGTTTATCCAAATGTTATTTGCAGCTACTTTTACAATGTTGTGTGTATATTTAATTTCTCACATACAGTAATACATTTTATCAACAATTAAGACTAGCATCAGGTATTAACAAATCTATTTGTTGCCCCCCCTAGGTGTAATAGGATGTAAACATCACTATATTTACAGAGTGTATAAATAAAAGAAATCTTAAAAAAAAAAAAAAAAAAGAAATCTGGGGGATGGGTAGAGAAGAGTCTGCACTAGTCTTTAATTAAGCAAATTGAGTGAGCTACCAATGTGTATTCTCTAGAGAACATGGGACTCTAGGTGGGGTGGGCATGGGAGAGAGTTATGTGTTCCCGCTACCAGTTTATATTCTAGTTCTGACAATGATTATTGATATGTATTGAGTTACTTTACCTACAAAGTTCAAATATCAGTTAATTTTTCTATGCAAGAGTTTTGGGGTTACTACCTCCTATTTGTGTACTTAATACTTGGTTTTTTGCCCCCTTTCTCCTTTCCCTCCAATCTTACATCCTTCTGTATTAAGTGTGAGGATCTCGCTTGTGTCTGCTAGATTCGCTCTGAACTCTCTTTTTCCTCTCCCCACTTCTTCCTGTCTCTACATTCCCCACCCTTTTCTCTAGCAATCCTAACTCACCCTTCTCCCTAGCTCCTTCTCTTTAACGCACTTTTCCCACTACTGCCTAGAACCTCCCCACCTCTTTTGAGACTCTCCTCTAGTCGTTCTTATCCTCTCCTCCCCTCCTTGTTTCCTCCCTCTCTTTTGAATCCCCTCACCCCCACTTTTTTTTTTTTTTTTTTTCTTTTTTCTCTCTCTCCCCTCCCCTACTTCATCCATGGCGCGCCCACAACTATTAAATAAATCCCTCAATCTGGACCTTCTAACTATTAACGTTAAGGGTATGAATAGCCCAGAGAAACGCTCGATTATCACGAGAGATCTACACAGAATGGGAGGTGACATCATTTATATTCAAGAAACACACTTTTCTAAACATAGAGAACCCAAATGGTATAACAGATATTATCCAGAGGCTTGTTTTGCATCTGGGCCCTCCAAAAAAAATGGAGTTGGCATTTTATTTCGCCGTGATGTCCCATTCCAATTGGAGCAAACTACTAAAGACCCCAATGGTAGATATATAATTTTGATAGGCAAATTATATGGTAGATCAGTGACCCTGGTCAACCTCTACCTCCCACATAAGGCTCAAGATGTGTTTTTTAAGAAAATCACACAGCTGATCTTGGAATCACAAAAAGGTATCCTCCTCCTGGGAGGGGATTTCAATATCTCCCTAAACCCGTGCCTGGACACCTCGGACGGTCTCTCCAGCGCTCCACATAAAGTATCTAAACATCTAATTAGGTCTCTTAGAGATTTGAACCTGCACAATATCTGGCGTACCTTCCACCCAACAGACAAAAATTTCACTTTCTATTCGCACCCCCACAGGAAGTACACCAGAATCGATTACCTTTTTACAGATTCAATGGGTCTTACGATTACAGCGGGGAGTAGTATCAACGTGATTACATGGTCGGATCATGCTCCTGTTAAATGCACTATCAACTGGCCAAACGCCCCGGTAACCTCACATGTATGGAGGCTTGATAAATACCTTCTTGACGATAAACTCTTAATATCCAAGCTACAAAAGAACATTGAGGAATATTTCCTCCTAAACGCGGATGGGGCTAGCGCTGATTCCACTGTGTGGGAAGCTCATAAAAGTGTAATCAGAGGCCATTTAATCGGACACAGTGCAGCTTTGCGCAGATCCAAAAGGGAAACCTACAACGCGTTGTTGGCACAGGTTTCACAAAAAGAACTAGCGCATAAAGACCGCCCCGCTGATCAGACCCTTCATTCAGAGCTGGCCTTAGCCAGATCGGCGTTGTTACGCCATTTACAAGAGGAGCAACACAAAAAAGCCCTAATTATGCGACAAACCTTTTTTGAGCAAAGTAATAAAGCAGGGAAGTTATTGGCCCGTGCATTAGCTCGGAAAAGACTGCGCTCATATATCTATGAAATCACAGATGAATGTGGAGTGACGCATAGAGATGGTCAATCCATAGCGAATACCCTTGGCAATTTTTATAAAACCCTCTACAACATACGCCCAGCAGAAAACCCGCGGGTAGAGTCCCACAATAGAAGGACCTTTGAACAAAAGGTATCTGACTATATTGAAAAAGCGGGAGTTCCATCTTTGACCGCTGAGCAGGCATGTCAATTAGATGCACCCTTCACTGCGGAGGAGATTCTAGCAGCTATCAAAAGCCTTCCAGCTGGGAAAAGTCCGGGCCCGGATGGGTTTGGTACGCGCTACTATAAAAGATTTGCAGGCATTTTAATACCTCATATGCTTAAGGTGTTCCACCGGCTTTCAGAAGCTCCCATTCTACCAAACTCGATGCTGGAAGCATTCATCTCGGTGATCCCTAAGCCGGATAAACCAGAGAACCTGCCTGGCAGTTATAGGCCGATATCATTGCTTAATTCTGATATCAAGATCT
Source organism: Bombina bombina (assembly GCF_027579735.1). Taxonomy (NCBI): domain Eukaryota; kingdom Metazoa; phylum Chordata; class Amphibia; order Anura; family Bombinatoridae; genus Bombina; species Bombina bombina. The sequence continues at coordinate 573,358,706 of NC_069503.1, read as the reverse complement.
TGGCCAAAGTCATAGCCAACCGCCTCAAGATATTTTTGCCACATCTGGTCTCCACAGATCAAACAGGATTCATCCCGGCAAGAGAGGCACGGCATAACACTCTCAGAGTGATCCAGCTGATTTCTCATGCGCAGGCTGCTTCCGCTCCGTTAGTCCTTGTGTCGACGGATGCGGAAAAAGCCTTTGATCGAGTCAATTGGACTTTTATGCGAATTACCCTAGAAAAAATGGGCTTCGGAGCCCATTTTATAAACAATGTACTTTCACTATACTCAAACCCAAACGCCAAGGTTCGTGTGAACGGACTGTTCTCGGATACATTCCAGATCTCTAATGGAACAAGACAGGGGTGCCCCCTCTCGCCTCTGCTCTTTGCTCTGATCATGGAGGTCTTAGCCTGTCAGATACGCAAAAACCCAGAGATACATGGATTTAAAACAGGGGGAATCGAGCACAAATTGGCCATGTACGCCGACGATGTGCTGTTGACCCTAGCCGATAATGGTGGGTCTCTGCAGGAATCGCTAACCGAGTTTGAGAGATTTGGGCAGATGTCAGATTTTTCACTCAATCTTTCCAAGTCTGAAATCTTGAACATTTCAATGCCTAGAGAAGCTTTTGAATTAAATAGCGAAGGTTGCCCCCTGAGGATTGCTATAAAATACCTTAAATACCTAGGTATTACACTGGCACCTTCGGTTGGGGAAATTGTGTCCATAAATTATAAACGTATCAGAGAGGAGGCCACACGGGATTTTGCGGCATGGAAAAATAAGACCATCTCTTGGATGGGCAGAATACAAGTGGCTAAAATGAACATTTTACCCAGAGTACTATATATTATGCAGGCCATCCCTCTGTCGTCTGCTGATCACCTAATCCATCAAATACAGTCGCTAATTGAATCGTACATTTGGAACGATCTAAGACCACGGATCAACCAAAGGACGATGTACCTGCCCAGAGACCGGGGGGGGGGGGGCAGGTGTCCCTCGACTAAGCGAATACCTAAAGGCCATCCAGCTACAACGAATAGTCGAGTGGTGCCATGGTTCGCCAAACAAAGCTTGGATAGGCTTGGATAGGGAGATCCTCTGTAGGGGTAACGTGGGATCTCTTGCGTGGATCAGTCCTGCTCAACGCCCTGCTTGGCTCGCACGGTATCCTCTGATTGAGGACGTGTTGTGTAGATGGGATAAATTAATTAAGGTGAAACCGTATATCTCTACCTCTATATCACCTGTGATGCCCGTTCGTGAAAATCCAGATAACGGATTAGCTAATAAAGCCTACTCTCTGGGATCCTGCTATACTCTAGCGGAGACCGCGATTTCAGGTGCATTGTCGGGGGGCAAAACCAAGTCACATATGGAACTGGCTGAATGGGATTGCGACTTGTTTTCTTCTTGGTTCAGGGCAATGCAGTTCCATCATTACTACAGTGCTCTGCGTGAAAAAGAGTTACTGAAAAGACAGAAAACACCATTTGAAGTGCTTTGCACCTCACCAACTTTACCACGTCATCTCATTTCAATTCTGTATAAAATGCTGTTGGGGGGGGGCGATGATGCGCTTCCCTCTTACATAACAGCATGGCAACAAGAACTGGGCGTTGAGCCTGACCTCAAGGCATGGTTATCCATGTTTCGCAAAGCGAAACATGTGTCGGTATCGATGAAACTGCAAGAGACACATTTTAAATTTTTGAGTCGTTGGTACCTCACCCCACAGAGGTTAAAAAAAATATACCCACACACAGGTGGTGAGTGCTGGAGGGGCTGCGGGGAGGTGGGATCCATGCTACATATCTGGTGGCAGTGTCCTCATATACAACCCTTCTGGAACGAGGTGTTTCGGGAGTGTAGCAGGTTACTGGAAATCGTTCTACCGCCAGACCCTAAATATCTTATATTCCATGAACTACCTAAAATTGTCATGGCCGCGAAACGTCATTTGTTCCTCCTAATGCTGAACTGTGCAAAAGGACTCATACCAAGACATTGGAAATCAATACACACACCTAGCCTGGAGGAGTGGAGGGCTGGGGTCTGGGATCTTTTGAGACTGGAGAGGTTCCACTACCTAAAGACTGGGAGACTTGAGACTCATGAATATATGATTTTGATCTGGGAGGGTAGGGGTATATAGCTGCCAGGGAAAAATTTGGAGACTGGGTGGCCAGTCGAGGCGAAACTTATGTAAGATCTGGATTATTCAGTTTAAATTTACTGTGTCCATTGGAATTTATTCCTCCCTTACCCCCCCCCCCCCCCTCCCTCTCCCCCCCCTTTTTTTTTTTTTTTTTTTTTTTCCCTCTCTCCTCCCCTCCACCTCCCAATACTTGCTCTTCCTCTCCATCTTACCTCCACACTATCTTAACCCAACATTCCCCTTCTCTTTCATCTTCCCATCGGCTTCCTGAATCTATCTTTTCTCTTATCACCTTCTCCACTGAAATTTTCAGAGACATTGTGGGGTTGGCACTGCCGGACTCACCCGCATCTAACACTATACTAGCAACCTTGTTGTTTTTTGGCCATTGGATGCCCGGGTCCGGTGCTGTCGACCGCAAGAATTTATGTGTATTTTTGGCATATCGTAAAGTGGAATTATAAACAATGAACACGTCAATTGTAATATCATAACTTTTTATCAGCCAATTACCAGGATATGTTTATGTTCATCTGATATGGCGATCCTGATCGCTTTGGTTATATGTTTCATCTCAAATGTATAAGATGTAATTATATATGTGTTCATTCAATAAAGCTTACTTTTTAAAAAAAAAAAAAAAAAAAAAAAAAAGATTAGTTCTAGCAGTTTTGTAAAGTGCTAAATAGTGCCCAACTTGTTATATGGCCCAGATTGTGATCCACCCCTGAGTGTAATAATTTGATGTCAACTATATTACTTATATAGCAAGACAAATACATTTTGTTCTCAGAAACCATACATTCCAAAGAAATTCTCAGTTCCCATGACTATCTTCAACTATCCTTATAATAAGAATAATAATATTAGATAATTATAAATATTACAATTATTTATCATGAGACAGAATTATAACTATTGGTGCTGTATATTTTCCACATAAATGCATGTAATATTTGGGAATTCTATAAAAATCATAACAAATAATTGTTTTTATCAAATTTAAAATATTATTATACCTAGATAGCAACACATTTTGCAAACCAGGTTGATTAGTGTTGTTAGTGATAATGTTTTTTTATATAAGTATTTAATTATTTAATTATTTATATTTGTATTTATCTATTTATTTATTTAATTATTGATTTATGCATGCAAAATGATTAGTTCTAGCAAACTTAGCGCTTGAGTGAAAGTGCTAAATTGGGTGCCACTTGTAATATGGCACAGTTTGTGATCCACCCCTCAGTGTAATAATTTGATGTCAACTATATTATTGATATAGCAAGACAAATAAATGTTGTTCTCAGAAACCACAATTTCACCAATTAATTCTCAGTTCCAATGACTATCTTCAACCATCCTTATAATATGAATAAGAATATTAGATAATTATGAATATTACAATCATAAGAGAGATCTATAGCTATTGTTGCCATATATTTTCTACATAAATGCATGTAATATCTAGGAATTCGATACAACTAATAACCAATAATTGTTTTTAGCAAATTTTATATATTATAATACTCAGATAGCAACAAATTTTGCAAACCAGGAGGATTAGTGTTATTAATGATAAAACATTTTTTAAAGGTGTTTTATATTTTTATTTATCTATTTATTTAATTATTGATTTATCCCTAGAATTTATGCTGATCCATCAGAGAAGCAAAATTTAACAGAAAAAGCCCTTGAACTATCGCTGAAATATAAATTTGTGACTCCCTTGACATCGATGGTTGTTACAAAGCCTGAAGAAAAAGAAGATGAGCAGTTGATAGCTAATAAATTTGTGGAAGGTACTGTTTTATATATACCAATCATCTCCATTCTGGTGAGAAGATCTAAGACATCTCATCAGTACGGCGAGGTCCCCCAAATAATTTTTAAGAGGTGAATTTAAGCCTTGGAGATATTTGTCTGGCTATATAGAGTTATGCATGTGAAGGAGAGACACCTACATTTCAATATAACACTAAAAAAAAGACCCCAAAGATTTTTTGGGATTGCTCTCCCTGCTGATGTGTTTGTTAGCATAAGACCCATAAAAATGAAAGTTAAAACTCTATTATGAGAATAAATGAAATTGGGAAACATATGTCTGTTCAACTAGTTAAAAAGAAATAAAAAGAAAATGTTTAGTAAATTAGCTTAACCTTACACAAAAACAATATTTAATTTTATATACCCCTTTCTTTATATCTAATCAGTGTCTTGGTATATTTATCACATTGAATAATATTGATACATCCTATGCCCAAATTGGCATTACTTATATTTTCAGTTTTCTTTCTATTTTATGGTTATCATTGCCTTAAATAGTTTTTTTATGGAGGGGGGGGGGGGGGTGGAGCCTGGCTGAATAATTTATGGCTCCCAGACCTAGCCACGGACTTTTGAGCTCTCTTGGGTCCTTGCAACACTTAGGGACCTCTCCTTCCTCCATCAGTCACCTCATAGATACAGAGGATACTGTGCCCCAAAATCTGGGTGTTAAATGAATGGACGCATCCACCCTGGAACATCGCAGTCTACACGGAGCAGAAGCCGAGGACTAAATTTGCAGAGCCCCCCGATGATCGCGCAAACGCTTCCAAAAGAGAACCCCATAACCAGCATTGTTGACAGGGTAAGAGGCCTCAAGCAGCCACACACCAGTCTCCCAAAGGCAAATAGTGGAGGGGGTAAAAAAAATCTATAAAAGAAGGGGGTTTGTGAGACCACACAGCACTGGGTAAAACTTCTCTAACACCAGAACAACAGCCCTGAACAATTCGAACAAACCCACTACTACAAAGCTACTCATAAAGCAAGCACAGAAGAATTTGATTGTAAAAAAACAGCATAAAAAGTGTACATTCAATACCTAGGAACAAGCTAGAAAATACATAAGCCTCAGCAGCTGAGGCTAGCCAGTGTTGAGAATGGCCAAAAATGTATGGTTCCCAGACCTAGCCACTGACTTTTGAGCTCTTTTGGGTCCTTGCAACACTAAGGACCTCTCCTTCCTCCAAAAGACACCTCATAGATACAGAGGATACTGTGCCCCAAAATCTGGGTGTTAAATGAATGGATGCATCCACCCTGGAACATCGCGGCATTCACGGAGCAGAACCCGGAGACTAAAATTTGCGGAGCCCTGCGATGATCATGCAAACGGCGGTGATTAGCTCTTCCAAAAGAGGACCCCATAACCAGCATTGTTGACAGGGTAAGAGGCCTCAAGTAGCCACACACCAGTCCCCCAAAGGCAATTAGAGGAGGGGTAAAAAAACATCTATAAAAGAAGGGGGTTTGTGAGCCTACGGGGCACAAGGTAAAGCTTCTCTAACACCAGCACAACAGCTCTGAACAATCCGAACATACCCACTACCACAAAACTACACATAAAGTAAGCACAGGAGACTCTGATTGTAAAAAAACAGCATAAAAAGTGTGCTTCCAATATCTAGGAACAAGCTAGAAAATACATAAGCCTTATCAGCTAACAGATTAGCAGTATTCAACAGTATTCAGCAGTAGCAGTATTCAGCAGTAGCAGTATTCAGCAGTAGCAGTAGCAGTAGCAAAATTATACCTGCACAGTATAATTTTGGTGCGCTCTCACAAAAAACCCTTAACACGTTTTTTGACAAAAATTTAAAGCACTTTGACGTAGCAGCCAACTCCATTAGTGCCTGTCCATATGGAAAGACCCACCCCTTGCCGACCCTCACCGGCTATACTCTGGACGGACATTTAACTATACAACTACCACTACATATCTCAATTTGACACTCTGCGTGTGCTCTCTCGCCTACTAGGGGATAACGCAGTCATGGCCACCAAAAGGCAGACAAAATTAGACCAATCAGGAATTCCACTATCAACAGCTTCCTGAAAGGCCCGATGTTATCTGAGGGAAATCAGGATTCTCCCCCAGCTTTACAACGGCAAACTACTTCCTCCACATTAACACACAACCCAGGAACATCCCCACAACAATTCCTCACTAGAGAGGACATTGGGATCATATCCACAAAAGAAGATATTAACTCATTAATATCTGAAATGAGAACCTTATTTGGAGACCTTAAAAAAGACCTACACAAATTCAATCAAAAAGTCCAGAAACTAGAAGAACATCACCACCACCTTCAAAATAATGTGCAAGAATATTCGCAAATTTTAAATGAACATGACGAGACTATTCAATTCCTGCTCAACAAAGTAGAAGATAAACAACAGGGGCAGGAGGAACAATTTACGAATATGAGGTATACCCGAGTCGATTTATCCTACAGTATTAGATGGATACCCCCAAGACTTGTTCTGCACCTTGAAGGGGAGCCCAAGCTCCACAATTATCCCCTTAGAAAGAGCACACAGAGCTCTGTGACCCAGATCCTCTCCTAAAGTACCCCTGAGGGACGTGATTATTACATTTTTTAACTTTAAGGACAAAGAGGAGATTGCTAATAAGGCAAGAATCATCAAAAAGGTAATGCACGCTGGTGTCCCTCTACAAATCTTCTCTAATCTAAGCCCAGCAACATTGCAAAAGAGAAGAGACCTTAAGTACATCACAACAGAGCTGCAGTTGCATCAAATCCCTTACAGATGGGGATTCCAGGTTAGCATTATAGCAACCAAGAATGGAACTCAGACCACATTTCGCAACCAGTTGGAATTACCTGAATTCTGCAAGCAATTAGGTATCTCGATCAACTCAGACCCACCTCAAAGCACACCTAAAAACCCAGAGATTGGACAATCAGACATCCCTGATCAAGGCTGAAGAATCTAAAAGTTGACTCTTCTGGACTTTCTATCACCTTCATCAGTGGGAATGTTAACTATAATTTTTACTGTTGAGTTCATAGTTAATTGTTTACTTAACCAGTTAAATTGAACTTTCACATGTTGTGGATAAGTTTATATTCCCCCTACATCCAAGGGACTAGAACATTCTACACTAGAACTTAATGAGCCTAGTTTATTATTGTCATTTTGTAGTATTGTTTTGTATTACATGCATACTCAGATGTTATTACTTGTTATGTTCCTATTTTAGTATTTCTTTTCAGGGCTTCTTATGACAAAATTAATCTGTGCTGTGCCAGCTGGCCCATGGCCCCTCCCTATATATAGCAGGTACCAGTTCTCCACACCCTAACTTATGCCTTGGGGGAAACCCTGTCCCAACTAACACCCAAGACCTAGTTAACACACATATTTATCTTATGACAAGTCAGCGGCGAGGTTTATTGCCTCACTGTAAAACTTTCCTTTTCCCAAACGCTAGATACCCAACCACATTCTAAATCTTCTCCATACCTATTCCCATTCATACACCTGTTCACCCTAAATAAACCACCCCACAACACAACCTTCCCAACTCTCCTCATTACTTTAAAACTTTTATACTCCTCCCCTTCTTTGCTTAAACCCTACCCCCTTTTTTCTCCCTCACCCACCCCCTCATAAACACTAACGCCTAGATTGCGAGTTCTGCGTTAGTCTTAAAAAGCAGCGTTAAGGGGTCCTAACGCTGCTTTTTATGTAACGCTGGTATTACGAGTCAGGCAGGAAAGGGCCTACCGCTCACTTTTTTTCCTTGACTCGAGGCTACCGCAAATCCCCTTACGTCAATTGCGTATCCTATTTTTTCTATGGGATTTGCCTAACGCTGGTATTACGAGTCAAGACTCCAATTGCAAACAAAAAGTCAGTAGTTAAGAGTTTTATGGGCTAATGCCGGAACATAAAGCTCTTAACTACAGTGCTATAAAGTACACTAACACCCATAAACTATCTATGAACCCCTAAACCGATGCCCCCCCACATCGCAAACCCTATAATAATTTTTTTTAACACCTAATCTTCCGACCGGACATCGCCGCCACCTACATTATCCCTATGAACCACTTATCTGCTGTCCCTAACATCGCCGACACGTACATTATATTTAATAACCCCTAATCGCCGCCACCTACCTACACTTATTAACCCCTAATCTTCCGACCGGATATCGCCGCAACTATAATAAATGTATTAACCCCTAAACCGCCGCACACTCCCGCCTCACGAACACTATAATAAATTGTATTAACCCCTAATCTGCCCTCCCTAACATCGCCGCCATCTACCTTTAATTATCAACCCCTAATCTGCCACCCCCAATGTCGCCGCTACTATAATAAAGTTATTAACCCCTAAACCTAAGTCTAACCCTAACCCTAACACCCCCCTAACTTAAATATAATTTAAATAAAATGAACTAAAATTACTATCATTAAATAAATTAATCCTATTTAAAAATAAATACTTACCTATAAAATAAACCCTACATTGTAGCTATTTTAGGATTTATATTTATTTTACAGGCAACTTTGTATTTATTTTAACTAGGTACAATAGCTATTAAATAGTTAATAACTATTTAATAGCTACCTAGTTAAAATAATTACAAAATTACCTGTAAAATAAATCCTAACCTAAGTTACAAATACACCTAACACTACACTATCAATAAATTAATTAAAAAATTAACTACAATTATCTAAACTAAAATACAATTAAATAAACTAAACTATAGTACAAAAAACCCCCACTAAATTACAAAAAACAAAAAAATATTACAAGAATTTTAATCTAATTACACCTAATCTAAACCCCCTAATAAAATAAAAAAGCCCCCCAAAATAATAAAATGCCCTACCCTATACTAAATTACAAAGTAATCAGCTCTTTTACCAGCCCATAAAAGGGCTTTTTGCGGGGCATTGCCCCAAAGTAATCAGCTCTTTTACCTGTAAAAAATAAAATAAAATCCCCCCCAACATTACAACCCACACACCCCTACTCTAAAACCACCCTATCCCCCCTTAAAAAAACCTAACACTACCCCCCTGAAGATCACCCTACCTTGAGCCGTCTTCAGCAAGCTGGCCACCGATGGGCCAGAAGTGGACAGAAGTCTTCATTCGATCGGGGCAGAAGAGGTCCTCCAAGCGGCAGATGTCTTCATCAAAGCGGCATCTTCTATCTTCAATCAAAGGGAGCGGAGCCATCTTGAATCCAGCCGACGCGGAGCCATCCTCTTCTTCCGATGTCCTAAGTCCGAATGAAGGTTCCTTTAAATGACGTCATCCAAGATGGCGTCCCTCGAATTCCGATTGGCTGATAGGATTCTATTAGCCAATCGGAATTAAGGTAGGAAAAATCCGATTGGCTGATTTAATCAGCCAATCGGATTGAATTTAAATCCGATTGGCTGATTACATCAGCCAATCTGATTTTCCCTACCTTAATTCTGATTGGCTGATAGAATTAGGATGAATAGGATGACTCCGCGTCGGCTGGATTCAAGATGGCTCCGCTCTGCTCCGGTTGATTGAAGATATAAGATGCCGCTTGGATGAAGACATCTGCCGCTTGGAGGACCTCTTCTGCCCCGATCGGATGAAGACTTCTGCCGCTCCGGATGTCCACTTCTGGCCCATCGGTGGCCGGCTGGCTGAAGACGGCTCAAGGTAGGGTGATCTTCAGGGGGGTAGTGTTAGTTTTTTTTAAGGGGGATAGGATGGTTTTAGAGTAGGGGTGTGTGGGTGGTGGGTTGTAATGTTGCGGGGGGTTGTATTTTTTTTTACAGGTAAAAGAGCTAATTACTTTGGGGCAATGCCCCGCAAAAAGCCCTTTTTGTAATTTAGTATAGGGCAGGGCATTTTATTATTTTGGGGGGCTTTTTTATTTTATTAGGGGGTTTAGATTAGGTGTAATTAGATTAAAATTCTTGTAATAATTTTTTGTTTTTGTAATTTAGTGTTTGTTTTTTTGTACTATAGTTTAGTTTATTTAATTGTATTTTAGTTTAGATAATTGTAGTTAATTTATTTAATTAATTAATTTATTGATAGTGTAGTGTTAGGTGTATTTGTAACTTAATTTAGGATTTATTTTACAGGTAATTTTGTAATTATTTTAACTAGGTAGCTATTAAATAGTTATTAACTATTTAATAGCTATTGTACCTAGTTAAAATAAATACAAAGTTGCCTGTAAAATAAATAGAAATCCTAAAATAGCTACAATGTAATTATTAGTTATATTGTAGCTATATTAGGGTTTATTTTATAGGTAAGTATGTAGTTTTTAAATAGGATTAATTTATTTAATGATAGTAATTTTAGTTTGTTTTATTTAAATTATATTTAAGTTAGGAGGGGTTAGGGTTAGGTTTAGGGGTTAATAACTTTATTATAGTAGCAGCGAGATTGGGGGCGGCAGATAAGGGGTTAATAATTGAAGGTAGGTGGCGGCGATGTTAGGGAGGGCAGATTAGGGGTTAATACAATTTATTATAGTGTTTGCGAGGTGGGAGTGCGGCGGTTTAGGGGTTAATACATTTATTATAGTGGTGGTGATGTCCGGTCGGCAGACTAGGGGTTAATAAGTGTTGGTAGGTGGCAGCAACGTTGGGGGGGGGCAGATTAGGGGTTAATAAATATAATATAGGTGTCGGCAATGTTGGGGGCAGCAGATTAGGGGTTCATAGCTACTTGCTTTTTTGCAGGTTAATAAGTGTTGGTAGGTGGCAGCAACGTTGGGGGGGGCAGATTAGGGGTTAATGAATTTAATATAGGTGTCAGCGATGTTGGGGGCAGCAGATTAGGGGTTCATAGCTACTTGCTTTTTTGCAGGTGTTAGTTTTCTTTCAGCCAGCTCAGCCCCATTGTTTCCTATGGGGAAATCGTGCACAAGCACGTTTTTCCAGCTTACCGCTACCGTAGGCAACGCTGGTATTGAGGGTTGAAGTGGAGCTAAATTTGGCTCAACGATCCAGTTTCTGAGGCTAACGCAGCCATTCAGACAACTCGTAATACCAGCGTTGTCTTAAGGGTGCGCTGGAAAAAAAGGCTCGTTAGCACCGTAGGTCTTTACCGACAAAACTCGTAATCTAGGCGTGAGTATGGCCAACATCAGAAACTTTTCCCTCCTAACCCTGAATACTAAGGGTCTCAATACTCCAGAAAAGAGATCCCACCTAATACAGGACATTACCAGACTTAAGGGAGACATAACGTTTCTCCAGGAAAACCCACTTTAAGCAGGACAAAGAACCCAACTGGCATTGTATTCACTACCCGACTGCCTTCTCCTCTTCCAGCCCCACTAAGCGCAATGGAGTCAGCATTTTTTTTTTAAATCATCTTTTATTGCCAGACAATAACAGTTACATGCTGGTGTTTACAATTGGATTTTGTTATAAAGTTTGCTGTTGTATTAACACCTGTTATGAGCATTAGATAATAAGTTTAACATTTAAACAAACTTAAAAGCATAAAAAATTAGATACATATAAGAAATTTAGAAATGTAGAAGAAAGTTCGTTCATCGTTGTGCCTCCAAAAAATTTTCTTAATTTGTGTCCATTTTTTTTCAGTTTAATTCCTATACTCTTGTTTCCCTTCTTTACATAGATCTACTTTCCATGAGAGATAGATTATCCTTACATCCATATATTCTTTGTAAAATTAGGTCTCAACTACACTGGAGAGGTTGAAAAGGAAGGTTTGGACAGAGGAATAGATAGTATCTTTACATGTAGCGGGGGTTCAAAAAAGGGATACGTTGGAGTTAAGTTGGATAGGGTACCCTGTGGCGGGTGTAGTGCAAAAGGAAGATGTTTTGGTCTGTGATAATATGTCACACCATGGTGTAAGTCTCATGGTGTGGGGACTGTGCTGGTATATGCAAGAGAGTCTACCCAAAGGAATGTGGTGTCTGCGAGGAAGTTACGTTTTTTCCTTTTCAGGTAGCCATATTCTAGCGTAAGCAGGGTTGATACTTTATCTGTCCAATTAGTGAATGTCGGGGAGTATTGTGTTTTCCAATACAAGGCAATTAGAGATTTGCCGCCAGTTATTCCTATTTACAATAAGGTGAGCCTCAGTTTGCATGGGAACTTTGGTAGCTCGTTAAGTAGTGCAATTTTGGGCGTTAGGGAAAATTCCTCTGTTAATAAGGATTGAAGTTCTTTTCTATTGTGAGCCATAGGGGTCTGATCTTAAGACAATTCCACCACAAATGGAGGTAATTGCCTCGTTGATCACATTCTCACCAGCAATTATCACTCACATTTGGGTATATAGAATGTAGCCGAGAAGGGGTAAGATACCAAAGCATCAGGACTTTGAAGTTTAATTCTAATTATTGAGGGGATGTCTTTTTGGAGCATAAGAAAAAATCTTCGTCCACTCGTTTTTGGTCCCTAGGTCGGCATGCCATTTAAGAGCCCACGAGGGGAGGCATAGTGAATGTTCTGTTTGTAGGAGATTTATGGCCAATGAAAGTGATTTTTTTGTGATCTCTTGTTTAGTGCATAAGCTTTCAAAGGGCTTTAGGTCTCTAAGAAAGTCTTTTTTATGGGGGGATGTGTTTATGAAATGTACTAGTTGAGAATATTTTAACCAGCTGGAGTATCTACCTTCTGCCACCTCTGTAATTTCTTCTCTATCAGTTTACAGTTTTGAGTAAAGTCCTGAATAGGAGTAGTGTAGCCCCATTCTGTTAACCTCTGGTGGCCTTTATCTAAGCCTCCTATCAGCTCTGCATTTATGGATTGGGAAGAGTGGGAACGGGTGCTAGAGATGGGTTTCCTTCGCAGTGTTATTGAGTCCCATGACTCAAAAATAAATTTGTGTATCTCCATCTCTGTACATTGAGGAGGTCTGAGGTCTCTAGTCACCCAACACAGTGTGCCCACCTCTGGGACCTGGAAGATGTAGGAATCTATCGCAACCCAAGCTTTAGTATCTCTGGATCTATACCAAGACAGAATACATTGTAATGTCAATGCATCATGATAATCTGCTATACATGGTAGGCCCAACCCGCCATGCCATACGCTCTATACATACTATCTCTACTATCTCTGCAAATCCTAGGTCTACTCTTCCTCCATATAAATGAATTAATGTGTTTTTGTAATTGCAAAATGTACCATTTATGAAGTGGAATGGGGAGTGTTTAAAAAAGATACAAGATTGTGGGCAAGGTGGTAATCTTAATACATTGAGTGCGTCCCCACCAAGTGATCGGTTTTGTCACCCATGTGCGTAAGTCTATAACGCCTAGATTTAGAGTTCTGCGTTAGCCGTCAAAACCAGCGTTAGAGGCTCCTAACGCTGGTTTTGGGCTACCGCTGGTATTTAGAGTTTTGTAGGTAAGGGTCTAACGCTCACTTTGCAGCCACGACTTTTCCATACCGCAGATCCCCCTACGCCAATTGCGTAGCCTATCTTTTCAATGGGATCTTTTTAACGCCGGTATTTAGAGTCTTGGCTGAAGTGAGCGTTAGAAATCTAACGACAAAACTCCAGCCGCAGAAAAAAGTCAGGAGTTAAGAGCTTTATGGGCTAACGCCGGTTCATAAAGCTCTTAACTACTGTGCTCTAAAGTACACTAACACCCATAAGCTACCTATGTACCCCTAAACCGAGGCCCCCCCCACATCGCCGCCACTCTATTATAATTTTTTAACCCCTAATCTGCCGACCGCACACCGCCGCAACCTACGTTATCCCTATGAACCCCTAATCTGCTGCCCCTAACACCGCCGACCCCTATATTATATTTATTAACCCCTAATCTACCGCCTCCAATGTCGCCTCCACCTACCTACAATTATTAACCCCTAATCTGCCAACCGGACCTCACTGCTACTATAATAAATGTATTAACCCCTAATCCGCCTCACTCCCGCCTCAATAACCCTATAATAAATAGTATTAACCCCTAATCTGCCCTCCCTAACATTGCCGACACCTAACTGCAAGTATTAACCCCTAATCTGCTGACCGGACCTCACCGCTACTCTAATACATTTATTAACCCCTAAAGCTAAGTCTAACCTTAACACTAACACCCCCGTAAATTAAATATAATTTAAATCTAAAGAAATAAATTAACTCTTATTAAATAAATTATTCCTATTTAAAGCTAAATACTTACCTGTAAAATAAATCCTAATATAGCTATTTTAGGATTAATATTTATTTTACAGGCAACTTTGTATTTATTTTAACCAGGTACAATAGCTATTAAATAGTTAATAACTATTTAATAGTTACCTAGTTAAAATAATTACAAAATTACCTGTAAAATAAATCCTAACCTAAGTTACAATTAAACCTAACACTACACTATCAATAAATTAATTAAATAAAATACCTACAATTACCTACAATTAAACCTAACACTACACTATCAATAAATTAATTAAATACAATACCTACAAATAAATACAATTAAATAAACTAACTAAAGTACAAAAAATAAAAAAGAACTAAGTTACAAAAAATAAAAAAATATTTACAAACATTAGAAAAATATTATAACAATTTTAAACTAATTACACCTACTCTAAGCCCCCTAATAAAATAACAAAGAGCCCCAAAATAAAAAAATGCCCTACCCTATACTAAAATTAAAATAGAAAAGCTCTTTAAACCTTACCAGCCCTTAAAAGGGCCTTTTGCGGGGCATGCCCCAAAGAATTCAGCTCTTTTGCCTGTAAAAAAAAACATACAATACCCCCCGCCCAACATTACAACCCACCACCCACATACCCCTAATCTAACCCAACCCCCCCTTAAATAAACCTAACACTAAGCCCCTGAAGATCTCCCTACCTTGTCTTCACCACACCGGGTTCACCGATCGGTCCAGAAGAGCCTCCGAAGTCTTGATCCAAGCCCAAGTGGGGGCTGAAGAGGTCCATGATCCGGCTGAAGTCTTGATCCAAGCGGGAGCTGAAGAGGTCCATGATCCGGCTGATGTCTTGATCCAAGTGGGAGCTGAAGAGGTCCACGATCCGGCTGAAGTCTTCATCCAAGCGGGAGCTGAAGAGGTCCATGATCCGGCTGAAGTCTCCTATCAAGCGGCATCTTCAATCTTCTTTCTTCCGGATTCATCTTCATCCCGCCGACGCGGAACATCCATCTTCACCGACGACTTCCCGACGAATGACGGTTCCTTTAAGGGACGTCATCCAAGATGGCGTCCCTCGAATTCCGATTGGCTGATAGGATTCTATCAGCCAATCGGAATTAAGGTAGGAAAATTCTGATTGGCTGATGGAATCAGCCAATCAGATTCAAGTTCAATCCGATTGGCTGATCCAATCAGCCAATCAGATTGAACTTGCATTCTATTGGCTGTTCCGATCAGCCAATAGGATGCAAGCTCAATCTGATTGGCTGATTGATAGAATCCTATCAGCCAATCGGAATTCGAGGGACGCCATCTTGGATGACGTCCCTTAAAGGAACCGTCATTCGTTGGGAAGTCGTCGGTGAAGATGGATGTTCCGCGTCAGCGGGATGAAGATGGATCAAGAAGAAAGAAGATTGAAGATGCCGCTTGATAGAAGACTTTAGCCGGATCATGGACCTCTTCAGCTCACGCTTGGATGAAGACTTCAGCCGGATCATGGACCTCTTCAGCTCCCGCTTGGATCAAGACTTCAGCTGGATCATGGACCTCTTCAGCTCCCGTTTGGATCAAGACTTCAGCCGTATGATGGACCTCTTCAGCCCCCGCTTGGGCTTGGATGAAGACTTCGGAGGCTCTTCTGGACCGATCAGTGAACCCAGTGTGGTGAAGACAGGGTAGGGAGATCTTCAGGGGCTTAGTGTTAGGTTTATTTAAGGGGGGTTTGGGTTAGATTAGGGGTATGTGGGTGGTGGGTTGTAAATGTTGGGGGGGTATTGTATATTTTTTTTTTACAGGCAAAAGAGCTGAATTCTTTGGGGCATGCCCCGCAAAAGGCCCTTTTAAGGGCTGGTAAGGTAATAGAGCTTTTCTATTTTAATTTTAGAATAGGGTAGGGCATTTTTTTATTTTGGGGGTCTTTGTTATTTTATTAGGGGGCTTAGAGTAGGTGTAATTAGTTTAAAATTGTTGTAATATTTTTCTAATGTTT
Organism: Bombina bombina; assembly: GCF_027579735.1. Lineage (NCBI taxonomy): Eukaryota > Metazoa > Chordata > Amphibia > Anura > Bombinatoridae > Bombina > Bombina bombina. Next base: position 573,342,586 of record NC_069503.1, on the reverse strand, counting down.
GTAAATATTTTTTTATTTTTTGTAACTTAGTTCTTTTTTATTTTTTGTACTTTAGTTAGTTTATTTAATTGTATTTATTTGTAGGTATTGTATTTAATTAATTTATTGATAGTGTAGAGTTAGGTTTAATTGTAGGTAATTGTAGGTATTTTATTTAATTAATTTATTGATAGTGTAGTGTTAGGTTTAATTGTAACTTAGGCTAGAATTTATTTTACAGGTAATTTTGTAATTATTTTAACTAGGTAACTATTAAATAGTTATTAACTATTTAATAGCTATTTTACCTGGTTAAAATAAATACAAAGTTGCCTGTAAAATAAATATTAATCCTAAAATAGCTACAATATAATTATAATTTATATTGTAGCTATATTAGGGTTTATTTTACAGGTAAGTATTTAGCTTTAAATAGGAATAATTTATTTAATAAGATTTAATTTATTTTGTTAGATTAAAATTATATTTAACTTAGGGGGGTGTTAGGGTTAGGGTTAGACTTAGCTTTAGGGGTTAATACATTTATTAGAGTAGCGGTGAGGTCCGGTCAGCAGATTAGGGGTTAATAATTGTAGGTAGGTGGAGGCGACGTTGGGGGCGGCAGATTAGGGGTTAATAAATATAATATAGGGGTTGGCGGTGTTAGGGGCAGCAGATTAGGGGTACATAGGGATAACGTAGGTTGCAGCGGTGTACGGAGCGGCAGATTAGGGGTTAAAAATAATATGCAGGGGTCAGCGATAGCGGGGGCGGCAGATTAGGGGTTAATAAGTGTAAGATTAGGGGTGTTTAGACTCGGGGTTCATGTTAGGGTGTTAGGTGCAGACATAGGAAGTGTTTCCCCATAGGAAACAATGGGGCTGCGTTAGGAGCTGAACGCTGCTTAGGTGTTAGGTTTTTTTCAGCTCAAAATGCCCCATTGTTTTCTATGGGGGAATCTTGCACGACCACGTTTTTGAAGCTGGCCACGTCCGTAAGCACCACTGGTATTGAGAGTTGCAGTGGCGGTAAATATGCTATACGCTCCCTTTTTGGAGCCTAACGCAGCCCTTCTGTGAACTCTAAATACCAGTGGTATTTAAAAGGTGCGGGGGAAAAAAGCCAGCGTTAGCTACGCGGGTCGTTACCGACAAAACTCTAAATCTAGCCGTAAGTATTTTACGAGAAAGTGAGATAATTCTGATCAAAGAGTTGTGAATTGGTGGATGAAAGTTGAATACCTAAGTATTTAAGAGATTTATTGTGTAAATTTAAGAGGCATATGGTCATGATTGATAGAAACATGTGTTGCGGTAGAGATATATTCAAAATTTCTCACTTTTGTTTGTTAACCGAGAAGTTTGTAAAGCTGCCGAAAGTGTCAATTTCTTTGAGGATTATTGGAATGGAGTGAATTGGGTCCGAGATTGTAAATAGTACATCATCTGCATACATTGCTATTTTAAGGTTATGTGGTCCAATGTAGATGCCTTTAATCTCTTGGTTTTGTCTGATGTGTGCTGCAATTACCTCCATAGAGAGGATAAATAGAATTGGTGACAGGGGGCATCCCTGTCTAGTGCCGTTCCTAATGTTGAATGGATTGGAGAGCATTTCATTTGCTTTTACTTTTGCCGTGGGATGTGTGTAAAGGCTGAATATGCATGACATCATCTTCGGGCCAAATCCCAACGATCTCAATGTATCATTTAGAAAATTCCAATTTATTTGACCGTATGCCTTTTCGGCATCTGTTGCCATGAAGACCGCTGAGATTTTATGTTATTTTGCATATGATATCAGGGTTAATGACCTAATGGTGTTGTCCTTTGCTTCCCTTCCTGGAACAAAACCAGTCTGATCTGTGTGTATAAGACTCTGTAGTACACTGTTAATATGATTCGCCAGAATTTTGCCCAGGATCGTGACATCCGTGTTCAGAAGCGATATAGGTCAATAGCTGCCGGGGTTTGTGGGGGGCTTATTTGGCTTCGAAATTACTGAGATATGGGCTGCTAGCATTTCTAGAGGAAGAGCATGATTTTCATCTAAAGTGTGGAACAATTTTAACAGGTGTGGCGCTAATATGTGTGTAAGTGATTTATAGTACGTATTTGAGAAGCCACCCAGGCTGGGGCTTTTTCCTGAAGGTAGGTCATGGATAGCGTTAAGTATTTCAGCTAGGGTTATTGGGGCTTCTAATTCGTCTCTCTTTATTGGTTGTAATTTCTGTAAATCTACACTACTTATGTACTTCTGCATTTGTTCCAGATGTTCAGGTGTCTCTACTACTTCAAGATTATAAAGTTGTGTATAATAAGCACTGAAATAATTAGCTATGCTGTCGTATATGATCTGGTTGTCTGCTGTTTTGAGTTGGTGTATTTGAGATTTATTTGTTTGAGCTTTCAGAAGTTTTGCTAAAAGTGGACCTGCCCTATTACCTTCATAGGAGTAGGTTTTCCTAACTCTGAGGGCCCTTCTCTGGGCCTCTTTGGTTAGAATCTTGTTAAGTTCCTGTCTGGTCTCTGAAAGGTATTTAAATGTCGTAAGATTTGTTGAGGTATTTTTGTGCTTGAGTTCAAGACCTTCTAACCGAGTAGTTAATGCGTTAATGGTGCTATTGTATGTCTTCTTTCTATAAGCTGTATGTTTAATGCACTCGCCTCTCATGACCGCCTTGTGTGCTTCTCATAGTATACCAGGATTAGTATCATGGGTCGCATTAATGTGAAAGTATTCTTTTAAACATTTTGTAATGGCTTTTATAGTGGGTGGATAGTGAATCAGGGAATTATCCATTCTCCAAATAAATGGGGTGACTGGGTGGTTTGGCCAATGTAAATGAATGATTGTTGAAGAGTGATCGGACCAGGGGATTGGGTGAATATCTGAATCTTGTAATAAGGAAACATGGTTTCTTTCAATCATGAGATAATCTATCCGTGTGTAAACTGACCAGCGATGGGAGAAGAAAGTGTAATTGCGTTGCATTGGATGTTGCACTCGCCATATGTTGATCAATCCTAATTGATTTCGGCATTTAAGTACAGCGTTGGGTGGACTCGTTTGTGTAGATGGGTTACCTGTAGAAGCATCTAGTTTGGGATCCAAGGCGACGTTTAAATTGCCACCCAATATTAGGGTCCCTTTTTTGTTTTCTGATACCAATTTAAAAAGTTGTTGAAAAAATTTGGGTCTATTGCTGTTAGGAGCACAAACATTCACCAGGGTGACTGGTCTATGAAAAAGGAGCCCTGTCAAGATCAGTATTCTACCTTTGTCGTCTGTCACTCTATTTTGTAGTTGAAAATGAATGTTTTTGTGTATAAGAATGCCCACTCTGTTTTTTTTACTGTGTGTGAGTTAAAGAAGCCCACTGTATGTGATTTAGATGTGTGTTTGGTTCAGCTGTAACTAAGAAGTACATTTTTTATTAGTGTCCCCATCTGACGCTAATACCCTAACTCAACTGCTCCAGACCAGAAAGGACATAAATAATCTACTCTCCCTTGCTCAACAAAAAACAGCTATCAAATTACAACAAAAATATTATGTGCATTGAGACAAACCAGACAGACTTCTGGCTAAGGCCCTTAAAAAAAAGCAATTACAAACACATGTCCATATGATAAAAGACACATAAGTATTCTACCCTTGTCATCTGTCACTCTATTTTATAGTTGAAAATGAATGTTTTTGTGTATAAGGATGCCCACTCCATTTTTTTTTACTGTGTGTGAGTTAAAGAAGTCCACTGTATGTGATTTAGATGTGAGTTTTGGTTCAGCTGTAACTAAGAAGTGAATTTTTATTAGTGTCCCCATCTGACACGAATACCCTTACTCAACTGCTCCAGACCAGAAAGGACATAAATAATCTACTCTCCATTTCTCACCAAAAAACAGCTATCAAATTACAACAAAATATTATAAACATGGAGACAAACCAGGCAGACTTCTGGCTAGGGCCCTTAAAAAAAAGCAATTAGAAACACATGTCCATACGATAAAAGACACACAAGGCAACACACAGGCTGACAGCCCCAATATCGCCAAAGTCTTTCGTGACTACTACCATGGTCTATACAACTTACACCCCCCACCATCTTCTCCTACTGACACTATCGGATGCCCAGCAACCCTAGGCAATGCCTCTTCATACCTAGAGAACATAACACTTTCAACCCTAGATGATTCTGAAGCCAAGGAACTAGACGTCCCTTTCATCACCAAAGAAATTTTAGAAACTATAACTAATTTGCCCATCGGCAAGAGCCCCGGTCCGGACAGCTTCAGCCCTAAATACTACAAATCATATAAGCACATACTTGCACCCTACCTGACCTCCCTATTAAACACACTTGTCTTCCCGGGCGGTCTCACACCCTCAATGTTAACGGCTTACATCACACTTATCCCTAAACCCCATAACAGACCAGATAATTTCCGGCCAATCTCGCTTCTCAATTGTGAGATTAAAATTTTTGCCAAGGTCCTGGCAAACCGGTTAAACAAACACTTGACCAAACTAGTCTCCCCAGACCAAGTGGGCTTTGTCCCTGGAAGAGAAGCTAGAGACAATACCATCAAAGCTTCCCTTTAAATAGACTATGCTCGAAACCAGCACATACCAAAGAGGGGATAAATGTTGGAGGAGATGCAGGGAATGCGGGACTCCACTACAGATATGGTGGGACAGTAAACTAATCGAGCCATTTTGGCAGAAAATTCTAGACACGGACAATTTTAAAATAGACATCACTGTACCCAAGACACCTGAGATAATATTATTTCTTTCCTAAGAAATGGTGAGACTATGGCTTGAGTAATTACTGCTGGGAATATCTCTCCTGGCCAGCAGGAGGAGGCAAAGAGCACCACAGTTAAACTGTTAAGTATCACTCCCTTATCCACAACCCCTAGTCATTCTCTTTTCCTTCGGTGCATGGAGGAGGTCAAATTTAGGTGTCTGAAGAAAAATTTTCATTTATTCTACAAGCAAATTTTGGGGTATAGCCGTATTCCACGTCATTCCTTGCAGTCGGGTAGTGGTGGCTTTAAAGCTGTTAGGAACTTGTAAAGAGGTACTTACTGCGTTTTCTTAACAATTGCTGTCCTAGTTTAGAAAGCCAGAGTTGGCTGCTCTGTTCTTTCATTTTCAAAGGTCTCTGTGAGGAACTGTGTCTTCTCATACCTTGTAACTGTCTACATGCCGGACAGTGGAGCAGTTAGGTGCTTTTTCTTCCAGTTGGGGAGACCATGCACTTAACAAATTAAAAGACACTGCTTTTTTATTGGGACATAGATAATCCTGTTGTATGGGTTACACTGGGGCATGAAGCAGGCACTGTAGCATGTGTGATACTAACATTTAAACTCTTTTAAAAAGAAAGGGTAAAATGTTTTTATTAGGCTTTATTTTCTGACACATATTTACTTTATAAAACAATACAAGTTTAAACTGAAAGTAAGGCTGAATTTTCTATTTCAGCAGTTTATTCATTTCTCCTTTGCTTTAAAATAAAACGATGCAACATTTTAAACTGTCAGGTTTGAAAAAAAAAACGGTTATTTCTTGTACTCTGTGTACCAAGAAGTAGTGTCTCTCTTCTGTGTCGCAGCAGTAATTTGAGCTTGGCAGTTGCAGTCACATGACTGGCTTTACTTCATAATGTTTCTGAGGAAAATGTAGTTTTTCTCCATTTCTGGGTGATCTGGTCTTAATTGGTAGTGGTAAGGCACCTCAATAATTGAGGTGTGGGGTTGCATGAGGGGTATTTTAGAAGTTTATTTGATGTTTATTAAATGTTTTTTCTAACTTTTCTTTTAGCTGGGGATCGATCCTAATTTGGGATAAAATTTAAAGTGTATATTTTCCTTGGGTTATTTTAATTGAATATTACAATCTTTGAAACTTATCTGTACAAGTTTATTTATTGTATCACAACATGTCTGATATGGAGCAAGAGCCTGCTCTCATGAATTAATGCTTATTATGTTTAGATGCGCAAATTGCAGCTCCTATGTAATTTTGTTCTTCATGTGTCAAGAAAACCTAGCAAAATAAAGGTAACATTTTGAGCCTAATGTCTCTCAGGATGATGCTGTTAAAATAATACCTCAGCTTTCTCCTGCTACGTCCCAAGTCTCAATGGCATCACATGCAGTGCCCTGTGGTTCCTCTATAACTCCTAGAGGAGTTTATTTAAAAGCAGAAATTGCTGCCTAAGTATTCAGCGGTATCTGCGGCATTAGTTGTGATTCCCAGATTACAGGGAAAACGCAAGAGGAAATCTAGAAATTCAGAAAGTAAGGTGCCTGTCCTCAGTTCTGCTTCCCAAGTTGCCCTTTCTCATAAGTCTGATGAGGAAGATACATCGGGAATTTCTGAGGGTGAAATCTCAGATTCGGGCAGTATAATTCCTTCTTCTAAGACTGAGGTGGTATCCTTCAGATTTAAGCTTTAACACCTTTGTGTATTATTAAAGGAGGTTTTAGCTAATTTAGATGACTCCGACACTCCTGTCATTGTCACTCCTAAGAAATCTAGTAAACTTAATAGTTTCTTTGATGAACCTTCCACTTTGGAGGTTTATCCTGTGCCAGACCGTGCTAGGGAGATTATCTCACAGGAATGGGAGAAACTGGGGGTGTCTTTTTCCCCGTCTCTAATTTTTAAGAAAATGTTTTTTGTCGATGACTTCATTAAAGACCCTTGGTATACTGTACCCAAAAGTTGAAGGGGCCATTTCCACTCTGGCTAAGAGAACCACTATTCCTATTGTGGAAAGCAGCTCTTTTAAGGATCCGATGGACAAGAAGCTTGAGGCTTATTTGAAAAAGATTTATGTTCATCAAGGTCTCCAATGGCAACCTGCGGTGTGTAATGTCACCGTGACTAGTGCGGCATCTTATTGGTTCAATGCCTTGTCTGATTCTCTTCAAGTAGAGACTTCCTTGGATAAAATTCAAGATAGGATTAAAGCTCTTAAGTTGGCCAATTCCTTTATTGCAGATGCCATTTTACAGATTTTTAGACTAGGAGCTAAAACTTCTAGTTTCTCTGCCCTAGCCCGCAGGGTGTTATGGTTAAAATCCTGGTCTGAAGACGTTTCCTCTAAAGTCAAGCTTCTGGGTATTCCTTACAACGGCAAAACGATGTTTGGACCCGGTTTGGCAGAAATTATCTCTAATATTACAGGTGGAAAAGGATCTTTTCTTCCTCAAGATAAGAAGAATAGGCCTAAAGGACATCAGAGTAATTTTCGTTCCTTTCGTAACTTCAGAGGAAAGCCTTCACCTTCTTCTTCCAAGCAGGAACAATCCCAGTCTTCTTGGAAACCCAATCAGTCTTGGAACAAAGGGGATCAATCAAAGAAAAATGTGAAATGTGTAATTGTTAAAGGCGCCTAAAAAATGTGAAATAGTGATATATCACTAAAAAATCGTATATCCTTCTCCAAGGACAACGGATCAAAAAAAAAAAAAAATATAATAATTGATAACGTAAATACCCAACTATATAAATGGGATCCTAAAGTGCAATTAAAAAAACAAAATCACTACTGTCCAAGCAAACATAAGTGCTAAATACTGTGATCAAAAAAATAAAAATAAATGTAAATATATGGGATATAACTTAAAGATAAACACATATAAGTAAAATGCAGCAAAGATGCAATAAAACAATCCTTAAACAAGCAATGTGATGTGATAAAACAATGCCTTCATAAGCAATGTTAAAGGTAAGATATTTTCAAACCACAGATAAAGTCCCCATCAGAGTATTCCAAACGAAAGACACTCTTGAAATCGATAAAGGAGACAGTCTCAAATGGCCAATTGAATCCGTGTAGAAAACAGGCAGCAATCTTCTTCCAAAGTTGTTTGACAAAAACAAGCAGGAATCTAGAAATAGTGGATAAAGCAGAGAAGAAGGCGCCACAATAGTGCTCTATCAATGGGGTAATAAAGTCACGCACAAGTCAAATGTGAACTTACAAGATCCAAAGCACTTGAGAAGTGCCACAGGTGCGGGCTGAACTATTAAAGCTGTCCAGCAAGCTTTCCTCTCTGTAAGAGTTATTAGCGACAGCCTCGCAGTCGTCAGTCCTGGATCACCGTATTGCGGTATCAGTAAAAGTATCAGCAAATGCACCCAGTAAAAGGATGAATAAAATAAAGCTTGTGATATCTGTATAAAATCAACTTAGTTTATTGTTGAAACACAACGCGTTTCCCGGTCCTCCAACCGTTTCATCAGGTGTATCATCTGATGAACACCTGATGAAACGGTCGGAGGACTGTTGTGATCTTGTAAGTTCACATTTGACTTGTGCGTGACTTTATTACCCCATTGATAGATCACTATTGTGGCGCCTTCTTCTCTGCTTTATCCACTAGATCAATCAAAGAAACCTGCAGCTGATTCCAAATCAGCATGAAGGGATTGCCCCCGATCCGTGATCGGATCAGGTGGGAGGCAGACTTTCTCAGTTCTCAAGCCTGGATACAAGATGTCCCAGATCCCTGGACTGTGGACAGGGTTACAAATTGGAATTCAACACTTTTCCTCCCAGAGGCAGATTCCATCTCTCAAGAGTATCTGCAGACCAGATAAAGAGAGAGGTGTTCTTGAAATGTATACAACATCTTTCCTCCCTGGGAGTGATAGCTCCAGTTCCAGTGCAGGAACAGGGTCTCGGGTTCTACTCCAACCTATTTGTGGTTCCCAAAAAAGAGGGAACTTTCCGTCCCATTCTAGACTTAAAGTGTCTAAACAAGTTTCTCAAAGTTCCATCCTACAAGATGGAGACTATACGCTCCATTCTTAGTTTAGTACAAGAGGTCAGTTCATGATAGTCCTAAAGGATGTGTATCTTCATGTTCCTATTCACAGGGACCATCACAGATTCTTGAGATTTGCATTTCTGGACAAACATTTCCAGTTCGTGGCCCTTCCATTTGGTCTAGCCACGGCTCCCAGAATTTTTTCAAATGTTCTGGGGGCTCTTTTTGCAGTGATCCGTTTTCGTGGAATTGCTGTGGCACCCTATCTGGACGACATATTGGTTCAGGCACCATCTTTTCAACAAGCAAAATCTCACACAGAGATATTGTTGTCTTTTCTTTGTTCCCAAGGGTGGAATGTGAATCTGGAAAAAAGCTCCTTTCCCCTGCTACAAGAGTAGTGTTCTTAGGGACCATAATAGATTCTCTATTAATGAAGATTTTTCTGACAAAGGTCAGGAAAAACAAAATCATTTCCTCTTGCCTCTCTCGTAAGGCTACTGCTCATCCTTCAGTGGCTCAATGTATGGGGATAATTGATCTGATGGTGGCTTCCATGGACATCATTCCTTTTGCTCGATTTCATTTGAGCGCTCTCCAGTTGTGCATGCTCAGACAATGGAATGGCGACCATGCGGATCTCTCTCAGAGAATAGAGTTAGATCAGTCATCAAGGGACTCTCTCCCGTGGTTGATTTCTCAGGAACATCTGTCTCAGGGCACATTCTTTTGGAGACCTTCCTGGGTGATCGTGACCACGGACACCAGCCTGCTGGGCTGGGGAGCAGCCTGGAACTTGTTTAAAGCTCAGGGCCCTTGGACTCAGGAGGAGTCTGCTCTTCCCATCAACATCTTGGAGTTGAGGGTGATTTACAATGCTCTATTGGCTTGGCCTCAGTTGTTCTCAGCCCAGTTTATCAGGTTCCAGTCAGACAACGTAACCTCTGTGGCTTACATAATTTCCCAGGGAGGAACGCAGAGTTCCTTAGCCATGAAGGAGGTTACTCAGATTCTTCAGTGGGCAGAGACCCATGATTGCTGTCTATCTGCCATCCAAATTCCAGGAGTAGACAACTGGGAAGCGGATTTTCTGAGCAGACAGACTTTTTATCCCAGTGAGTGGGAACTCCATCCGGAGGTGTTTTCCAGCTTAGTCCTCAAATTGGGGGGTGCCGGAGTTAAATCTGATGGTGTCCCATCAGAACGCCAAGCTTCCAAGGTACGGTTCAAGGTCAAGAGATCCGCAGGCCATTCTGATAGAAGCTCTGGCAGTTCCTTGGGTTTTCAGGTTGGCATACCTGTTTCCTCCATTTGCTCTCTGTCCACGAGTCATTGCTCATATCAAACAGGAGAGGATGTCGGTGATTCTAAAAGCCCCTGCATGGCCTCGCAGGATCTGGTTTGCAGACTACCTTGAGGAAGGACCTCCTGATTCAGGGTCCCTTCCTTCATTCAAATCTCATTTCTCTGAAACTTACTGTTTGGAGATTGAACGCTTAATTCTGTCTTAGTGTAGTTTTTCTGAGTCGGTCATTGAGACCTTGATTCAGGCTTGCAAGCCTGTTACTAGTTACTCACCATGTCCGGAAAGAAATACATTTATCAGGTAAGCATAAATTTTGTTTTTCATAAATTACCCATTCGCAACAATAACCCCAAAAAACTCATTACTTTTAATGCTAAATAGTGCAAAAGCACTTATTCACAGATACGGGAAGTCCTCAACCATCCCTATACATGCTGAATGGGCAACCCAAGTAGACATCTCCTAATGGAGAGATTCCGATATCTCAGAGACGGGAATATCGTAACACACAAACTAATGCTAGAGCTCTGGAACGCTACACCCTCGACCAACAGATAATCTCGTCATCATAAACCTACTCCCCCCCCCTTATTTTTCTCCTCCTTCTTTACCCCTCACACACTTCACCAGTATACACTTTCCCTGCCCAAACCCCAGACCCCCTAGTCTAAATCAATCATTCTCATCTATTTCATCCTTACCTTTCTATATTACAAGAACACTTAATGCCAATAGATTTAATTGTTAACATAATTCATACTTATCTATGTTATGTTTAAAGCTTTATGACATTTGAGGAAGGCTTTTTGAAATGTCAAACTTGGTTAGGAGACCATTCAAGAATACAAGAGCCAACAATGTAAGGACAGAGAGGTTTCCACCCATTTGGCTCTGGACATTTGGATATCTTCTTTGGTCCCTCACTTGGAAAAAAAAAGAAAAAGAAAACACAATGTACCAAATGAAGGAGTACTTGAATTGTATGACATAAATGTTGTTTTTCTTCTGCATTATTACAGTTTTGTATCAATAATTTTTGTCTAATAAAGCTATTTAAAAAAAAAAGTAGGTTTTTTAGTAGAAATATCAACTATTTCCAAAGAAAGATGTAGGCTTTGTGTAATTAAAGATAGCACTGATATAAACATTGTATAACTGATTATTAAATATTGAACACTGTGCAACTTGAAACAGTAAATTGATAATGGAAGCATAATATAATACTTGACTAATCTAATTACTTTCCCTGAAGAGATATAATGGATGGGAGCATTAACATACAGCTAGATTACGAGTTATGCGTGCTATAGAGAAATTAATGAACGCAACAAAAAGTTGCATTGTTTAACCCCCTATAGTGCAGCCATTACAATTTTTTAAAAACCCGGCTTGTGCGTGCGATATGGTGCTTTTAAGCTCCATACCGCACCAAAAACAAGTGTCGTTTTGATGTGCTCGTGCACGTTTTCCCCATAGACATCAATTTGGAGCGGCGGGTCAGAAAAAAACCTAACACCTGCGATCGCAGAATTAAATATTCTGTAACGCAGCCCCTTTGATGTCTATGAGGAAAAAAAAACGTTTAAACCTAAAACCCTGACTGTCACGGATACTGGGATGCAGGGGTTGAACCCTTACCCCCCTATGGCCTCACCCCTGCTATTTCTCTGCGGTTTTGGGCTCCTCAGAGCAACCACGATTCCCCAGACCTTCTGTTCCCCTTGTTTTGTGTGTTGAATATCATCTTGGAAGAGCTGGTCGCTGACTGCCACTTTCCCCTTCGGCCAGCCAGGCCCCTGGAACTACAGGTCGGCCGCATCATCCAGGACTACCAGTGCCCTTTGACCCAAGTCGCTCCAGTGGCCCTTTGTCCCAGAGCTCCGCTTTTCTGGGGTTTGGTGCCTCTTAGGGTGGGCCAGAGGTGGGGTGATTGCCAAAAGGGAGCTCCCTTGGGAACTGGGCGTTCCAGTTCCCCCTATAAACCCTATTCTCCCTGGTCTTCCCGGTGTATGTTCAAACCAGCATAACTCCAGACTGTAGCTTTTGGGGACTGAGAGCTTTCAAATGACACCTTGTAAGTGCCACTGCTCCACCGGGATCACCATGAAACCACCACCCCTGGGTACTGGGAATCTGTGGGACCATGGCTGTTATGGCCGGTGCCAGCTTGTCTGGAGGGGTGGGAATGGCGGGAAAATTGTGGTATTGTTCAGCGTCTTATCAAGATGAGTTGTATGTATAAAAGATGTGTGTGTTTTCCCAATAAAGTCTGTTCTGTTTTCACCTGAATGCTAGTCTGTCTAGTTATTTGGGTGGGCTCCTGCTGAAATCATTTTCCTGGGCTACATAGCAGCCTGTTCCAGCCAGAGGAAGGACCTGGTTGGCAGAGCTACCCAGTTGGGGTAGCCGGTGTATCCGTCACATTGGTTGGCAGTGGTGGGATGCTTCTGTCTACCTGGAACGTCCAAACCACCAACTAAAGATCGGATGGAGCAGTACCATGGGCTCTGGAAGGAAGAATTGAGAACATTGCTGCAGGCTAGAGGGAAAGTCGCTGGCAACAAGACAAAGGCAGTGCTCCTAGCCGAACTGATGGAGGACGATTGGGCTAGCGAATAGGCTGGTGGGTCAGACAGCTCAAGGGACCACTCAAGGGACTACAGTGTCTGACCTTCAGTGGCAGATACAGTGGCAACTGGCTCTCTATGGATCTCTATGGATCTAACCCCCCCCGAGGAGATCATTACTCGGATAGTGACTGAAGCCACCAAGGTACATAGGTTGGAGCTGCAGAAGTCTATGGGGGGGTCATGCCAGATGCCCTGGACCCCCCTTCCCAGCCCAAGAAACTACCTCACGGGCTTTCTGAGCCTTCCAGGATGACGAGAGCGAGGATATCAATGGCTACCTACAGCTGTTCGAAAACCTAGTGCCGGATGCATGGGGACACTGATGCCGATAGGGTTACTATCCTAATTGGGAAACTGTCTAGTAGGGCCCTGGAGGCTTTCCACACTGTTCCCTCCGGAGATCATCCTTGCCCGGTATGGACTCACACTGGAGGCTCACTGACTAAGATTCAGGGGGCTACAAAGGCAAGAGGAGCAGCCTTATACCGAGTTTGCCCACCGCTTAGCTCAGTCCTTGAACTCCTGGGTTACTGGGTGCCACATCACCACCCTAGACTAAGCTGTTCAATTCATACTTCTGGAGCAGTTCTACAACTGCACTCCAGAGAATATAAGGGACTGGGTAAAGAACAAGGGACCCAGAACAGCTGACCAAGCCGCCACCCTGGCCGATCAATATGTGGATGCCCAGCGCCAGGTGGCCACAGACCTCTGGCCAGCCACCCACTCTGCTCCAGCCCCAGCTCGACCCCCAACAGCTTTGCGGCAACACCAGACCCAGTCCCCCCCTGTCTACCCGACCAGAGGCAGCAATCCCCGGGGGTGTTATGGATGTGGACCCCCCAGCCATATTATACGGAACTGCCCAACAAGACAAAGAAACCCCCCAGCCCAGCTGCCAAGGAACCCTGCCCCAACTCCATGGGGAGCTCCTCAAGCCCACACCTACCAGACCTCTGCCCATTGTACTTATACAGCGAGCTCCGACCCTTATGCTGAGTGGCCAGAAGAAGGAGTGGGTGTCTTGCACAATGTCATCTCAGTAGACCAAGACAACCGACAACAACATCGGCAAGAGGTATGGGTCAAGGGGCAGGCGGCTCAAGGAATGAGGGGTACTTGGGCCACCGTTTCTTTGATTCAGCCTCACCTCATTCCCCTCTCGGGTCACACTGGATGGACCCTTGCTGTTACACTGAGTGTCATATAGGCCATAAATTAGACCCATACAATTAGTCACCCACACTAATACTTAGTGACCCCACTAACACTAGTTGTCTATAAAATAGATTATATCAAACTCTTTATTCATACCTAACTGGATTCTCGTTCTAAATTTTAGAATCCAAAATAGTTCCTTCTTATCAAGGACTTTATTTTTATTTCCACCTCTTATGGGGACTCTCGCTAGCTCTATCACCTGAACCGATAGATTGGCCTTATTAGTGAAGTGTATACCATTAAAGTGAATTGCTACTGCTGATTCCTTTACGTAATTCTTCACGTCTCTACAGTATTCCCCTACTCTCTTCCTGAGCTCCCTAGAGGTTTGACCTATATATTGGCTCTGGCAAAAATTACAAGTAAGCAAATATACCACCCATTGGGTCCCACAATTAGCATAAAATTAGATGTCACCTCTTAAAACCATAATACGTGTTGCAATTTCTGCTGCCGCATCTAAAATTGCCTGTATGTTTAAGCCACATAGATTCTCGGAGAGGTCTGTGTTTATTTACCATACTAGGGGATAGTGACTGTGCTATGGTTCTAGGTTTTTTTTGGACAAATTTACAATGTTTGATTAATGGTTTCAAAATCTCATCTCCAGATAGAAGGTGTAAATGTTTTTTAAGAATTTTGACAATTAGATCATATTGTGAGGTATTCTCAGTTGTAAAAACTATTGAGTCGCAAAAGCTGCTATTGCTTGCTTCTTTGGAAGGTCGATTTGCTGAGTTTGCATCAGATTTCCTAATAAGCTCGCTACATTTAAATAAAGAGTTTTTATTATAACCTCTATTTACCAATCTGTTTTCTAGTTCAATAGCCTGTTGGTCATAGACCGTCTGACTTTGTATTCCTTCTAAGTCTAATAAACTGCCCTTTGGGTATGGCTTGAATTAAATGTTTTGGATGTTGAGATTTAGCGTGCAAAATAGTGTTCCCAGCGATGGGTTTTCTATATGTTTTTGTGCATATATGATTGTTGTACACTTGTAAGGTTAAGTCCAAAAAGTCTATTTGTGTACTATTGTAGGAGCCTGTAAATTTGAGTCCCATATTGTTGTAATTTAAGTAGCTCATAAAATCATGGTATGAGGAATCATTCAATGGTTTTTTTGACTATGAAAATCAAGTCATCTATATATCGTGAATAGAAAATGATATCCTCACACCATGGATTCGATGGATCATAAACATACATAAGTTCCCACCTGGCTACAAACAGATTGGCAAACGATGGGGCAAATTTAGCCCCCATCGCTGTGCCACATGTCTGTTGGAAAAATTCTTGGTTAAACATGAAAAAATTGTCTGACAAAAGGTACCTTAGGATATCTCCTACATAATGTTTGGTAACATCATCCAACTCTAATTCTTTAGCCAAGAATGATTCAACAATCCGGACCCCCAAAGACTGAGGAATACATGTATATAAAGATGAAATGTCAACCACCATCCACGTGTAATGTTCCTGCCACTCAATATGTTCTAGTTTGGACTTAACCTTACAAGTGTACAACAATCGTGTATGCACAAAAACATATAGAAAACCCACCGATGGAAACTCTATTTTGCACGCTAATTTTCAACATCCGAAACATTTAATTCAAGCCATACCCAAAGGGCAGTTTATTAGACTTAGAAGGAATACAAAGTCAGACGAAGTCTATGACCAACAGGCTATTGAACTAGAAAACAAATTGGTAAATAGAGGTTATAATAAAAACTCTTTATCTAAATGTTGCGAGCTTATTAAGAAATCTGATTCATACTCAGCAAATCGACATTCCAAAGAAGCAAGCAATAGCAGCTTTTGCGACTCAATAGTTTTTACAACTGAGTATACCTCACAATATGATCTAATTGTCAAAATTCTTAAAAAACATTTACACCTTCTATCTGGAGATGAGATTTTGAAACCATTAATCAAACATTGTAAATTTGTCCCAAAAAACCTAAAACTTTAGCACAGTCACTATCTCCTACTATGGTAAATAAACACACAAAATCTACGTGGCTTAAACATACAGGCAATTTTAGATACGCCAGCAAAAATTGCAACACATGTATTATGGTTTTAAGAGGTAACTCCTTTACATCAAGCGTTACCAATCAGAAATTTGACATCCAATTTTATGCTAATTGTGGGACCCAATGGGTGGTATATTTGCTTACTTGTAATTTTTGCCATAGCCAATATATAGGTCAAACCTCTAGGGAGCTCAGGAAGAGAGTAGGGGAACACTGTAGAGACGGGAAGAATTACGTAAAGGAATCAGCAGTAGCAAGTCACTTTAATGATATACACTTCACTAATAAGGCCAATCTATCGGTTCAGGTGATAGATCTAGCGAGAGTCCCCATAAGAGGTGGGAATCAAAATAAAGTCCTTGATAAGAAGGAACTATTTTGGATTCTAAAATTAAGAATGAGAATCCAGTTAGGCATGAATAAAGAGTTCGATATCAGCTACTTTATAGACAACTAGCGTTAGTGGGGTCACTAAGTATTAGTGTGGGTGACTAATTGTATGGGTCTAATTTATGGCCTATATGACACTCAGCGTAACTAATACATTCTGCTGCTCATACTGGATTGCTATATTAATTTCTGTACATTTAACAGATGATAGTGTAGGGTATGCTGCATATTGTATATTAAATTACTAACTCATATTGGATTTATTGCTACATACATCATATTTTTGTACCCTATATTGCACAAAATGAGTGTGCTATGCTATCATTAAGTTATCTGTGCAATGGAACCCACAACAATAGCATTATACAGTTGTCCACATAATTTGAAAACCGTGTCATTTTCTAAAATCAGCCATTTCAATTATAAAATCATGCATGTGTCTATTCTCCAAACTGCTTTTCCCTCTTAACAATACCTTTTACCAATAACCTGGGTGCCATAAGTTTGCACTTTATAGCCTATTTTTAATACTAATATTTTGGCTAAATAACTTGAAAATTCTAGGGTGTTACTACATTACTCCAATGCAATCAAAGTTTTAATCTTATTTGATATTTTTAACATCACTTATATTGTTGTTTTTAAATTTAGCTGGTATAGTAAGAGTTAATTGGTCTGCGGTAAGGGTATAAATTACCTGTCTCTGTCTCTACCCACTAGTCTATGAATAAGCGCCACTAACACGTTAGACTGTCCCTTACTTTGTCTGCCCTCTGTTTGGGATAGACTTCTGTTTTTATTTGCATCAATAAAAGGTATGTTTTATATATTTTTTATAACCTGGTAGTGCCTGCATTCATTTGTCCTCTTTTTATATTTAAATAGTGTTTACGATGTGGTAGGGCGGCGGTTTAGGGGTTAATATGTTTATTATAATGGTGACGATGTCGGGGAGCGGCGGAATAGGGGTTAATTTTTTTTGTGGTGGCGATATCGGGAGTGGCAGATTAGGGGTTAACAAATTAAATATAGTGTTTGCGATGCGGAAGGGCCTCGGTTTAGGGGTTAAAAAGTAAGTTTATGGGTGTTTAGTGTACTTTGTAGCAGTTTAGTTATGAGTTTTATGTAACAGATTTGTAGCGTAAAACTCATAACTACTGCTTTTAAAATAAGCAAAATCTTCCAGCGCACCCGGCAGCAGTGAGACTTAATCACAAAAACACCAAGCAAAGTTGAAATAAATGAATATTTATACCTGTTTATTAGGAAAGTCCTTCACATATACAGTTAGGCATAATGTTGTCCCACAGGTAGGATTGAAAAACAGCAAAAGACAGGCAGCAAGGTAGAAAAATATAAAGACTGGTCAGACGCGTTTCCTTGTGTTACATCCTCAGTGACCATACTTACTACCCATGATACACTGCCTTAAATACAGGTGAGCTGTTAACTCACAGCAATCAATTAGTTAATTAAAGTGAACTTAATACTATAAGGCAGGTGAGCATGAGCAAAGTATGTGTTTTAAACTACAAATTTTTTGTCCTGTCAAGAATACTCAAATTAAAACACAAAAAATAAAATAAAAGACATAATAAACATCCTAAATGTAAAGATATGACATTATTAATTAAATACAAATGTAAGTATTAAACTGAGTGATAACAGTAATAAAAATAAAATTAATTATTAAATAATGTCTTTTAATCTGAAAAAATTATCAAAAATTACTAAAAATGTATTTCAACAATTATGTCGAAATAAGTGAACCCTGTAAAAATAAACTAAATTATACTATTGATCTACAAAAAGTTTTACATCCCAATCAAAGTTTAAACCTGCTGGCACCCTAGTTCCCAACTGAAAAATCCAGTAAACTTCTCTTTTACTGAGAGCAATACCTCTATTGCCACCTCTTGGGTGCCTAGGAATCAGTTGGATCGCCTGGAATGTCAGCAGTGAACTGTCAGAGTGGTGATGTTTTTTGAAATGCAGGGAAATAGGCGTAGTGGACTCTGGATCATCAATTGAGCGTAAATGCTCTAAAAAGCGATCTTTTAACGCACGAGTCGTTTGTCCTACATACTGCCTATAGCACCCCCTACAGGTCAAAAGGTATATAACGTAGCAGGAATTGCACGTCATATGTTCACGAATTTCAAATATCTTTTGATAATTCGTAGATGTAAAAGTAGTGCCAAAAGATGCAAAAGCACAAGACTTACACCTTTTACTTCCACATTTATAAAAACCAGGTTTAATAGAGAGCCAGTTTTTTTGAGTTTGTTGACGTGGTAACATAGAGGGAGACAGCATGTTCCCCAAGGTTTGTGCCTTACGGGACACAAAGCAAATACCCTCCCTAACAATATCTACCAAACTTTCATCAGTGGTCAATATGGGGAGAGCTTTCCTGATTATGTCACAAATCTTGCCATATTCCATACTGTAGGAAGTGATAAATTTTAATTTATTAAATTTGTCTGAAGCCTTAAATTTGCCTGACACAAATAAGTCTGTTCTGTCTAACTGATCAACATTACTTTTAGTTTGAAGTAAGGCTGTGCGTGAATAACCTCTCATGACTAATCTGTCGGTCAAATCACTAGAGTGTTTTTCATAACTTGTTGAGCTTGTACAGTTACGTTTAATTCTCATGTATTGACTTTTGGGAATGGATTTGATAGTATGATATGGATGACATGATTTGGCATTCAAAATTGTATTTCCAGCCATTGGTTTTCTGAACAACTCAATTTCTATGCAGGATTTTTGAACATTTGAATGTAATTCAATATCCAAAAAAGGAATTGAATGTGGACTAATTTCCATGGTGAACTGTAGATGGCGAAACGGATCTTGTCGTTTTAGGCTGTAACGCAGGTTTTTTAGCCTCACTGAAAAACTCGTAACGGCAGGGCTATGGGAATCCCATGAAAAAACATAATTTTTATGAGTGCGGTACTGACGTTGCGTTACAGGCTAAAAGGCTTGCGGTACAGCTATACCGACAAGACTTGTAATGTCTGCGGTGCTGTTTTAACACTGAAAATGCCATATTTTAATCGTTATAACTCGCAACGCAAAACTCGTAATCTAGGTGACCGAGTGTTGTGACTATAGGCTCCTGCTTTGAGCTCTGATTGGACAGTTGATGCGGTAAAGGTTTTCTTAATATGTTCAATTATTCCCCCTTTCATAAGCATAATAGAATTTTAATTTTAGTTAAAGGGACATGAAACCCAAAATTTTCTTTCATGAATTAGGTAGAACATACCATTTTAAACAACTTTTCAGTTTACTTCTATTATCAAATTTGCTTCATTTTCTTGGTATCATTTGTTGAAGGAGCAGCAATGCACTACTGGTTTCTAACTGAACACATGGGAGAGCCAATAACAATAGAAATATATATGCAGCCACCAATCAGCAGCTAGAACCAAGGTTATTTGCTTCTCCAGAGCTTACCTAGATAAACCTTTCAGCAAAGCATAACAAGAGAAGGAAACAAATTAAATAATAGAACTTAATTGGAAAGTTGTTTAAAATTGTATGTTTTGTCTAAATCATGAATGTCTAATTATGACTTTTTTGTCCCTTTAAGGGTGCCTTTGAGAAAACTAATTAATTAAATGACTTGAAAACTGAACATTTAACATAAACATAACATAGACTAAACATTTAGGGTTAGATTACAAGTGGATCACTAAATTATTGCTCTCCCGCAACTGGCCAATCGTGGTAGCAATTAGCGCTTATATAATTAAACAGAGATCAAATCTCTGGTTAATTTGATAAATCTGCCCCAAATAACCCCAAAATACTTTCTAGTGCAGTTTATTAAAAAATAAGGATGACAGCATCTTTATTTTTTAATAAAAGTTCTGCACTAGGCAGTTTTAAGGGCTTTAAAGTTGGTGGGAGTGGGGTTTAAAGTGTACTGAAAAGTGCCTTAACATTGCAGTCTATTGGAACTGTGTGTTCTGATAGACCACAATGTAAATATATATGTATATGCTTATATACATATATATTTATTTGTTAATATGTGTATATACACATATTAACACAAAGATATATATGTATATCAGCATATACATATATATTTATACTTGCTGCCCATCACTGCACTACTTACCCCCTTCAAAGGTGCAGAAGTTCTCATGCCGTCTCTGATGTCATCAGAACGAGGTTCCCCTATGGAAGCACGCTCTTGTGAGCGCAATGCTTCCTAGCAATGCAAACGCAAGCTCTTTTTATCATAGCAGCTATCTTATAATACCAGCACACATTATTGTCCACTTGTAATCTAGCCCAAATTCAAATGTGAAGATACATGGACTTTAGCAAACCAATGGACATACCAACATGCACACATTCATATTTTTTGAAATATGAGAGAAGTATTCTGATATATGAAAGACTATAAAGGACAAGTGTTTTATGTTTACCTATACAATAAAGGGACAGTAAATTTAAGGGAAAAATACATAATTCTATACTATGTGCATAGTTATGTAACAATAGGATATACTTTTGTCACCAAAAAACTATAGTTACCTTTTGTGCAAAGCCGTCCTCTTTTTTTCAAATACTGCGTCATGAGCTCACTATCTAATCACACTGTCTAATCACTGTCTAATCATACTGTCTAATCACGCCATTCAACCACATTTAGTGTGCTCCTGCATTAGGTAAAGTAGCTGACAGATTTACCTAGCACGGGAGCGCTAGAATTAAGTAAATAGTGCAGAATTATGTAATTATTTTCTCAACGTTTACTGTCCCATTTACAATTTTGATGTTGTGTTGAGGTTAGGGTGTGATTTGTGCCCCTAAACATTTGTGACACCAGGATATTGTAATGCTCGTGGGATAGTTCCCTATCAGACCAATCCTTGCCAGTAGTCTTCTTATCCTGGCATCAGGTGGCAAGATAAGGAAATATCCCAGAACAAAATATAAAAGTTGAGAAATGAGGAGGCAATCCAATACTCACAGTAGTGAAGGGAAAAAAAGCAGGAGAATGGTCACATAGAAATGCAGGGTTCAATAAAAGTCCAATCCTTCATGGTAACAAAGGGGTTAAGCAAAGAATGGTCAGAGACAAGCAGAGTTCAATATCAGCAGACAGTCCAATCCTTCATGGTAACAAAGGGGTTAAGCAGAGAATGGTAAGAGACAAGCAGAGTTCCATATTAGCAGATAGTCCAATCCTTCATGGTAACAAAGGGGTTAAGTAAAGAATGGTCAAAGACAAGCAGAGTTTAATACCAGGCAGACAGTCCAATCCTTCACAGTAGCAAGAGGTTAAGCAGAAAATAATCAGAGACAAGCAGAGTTCAATACCAGGCAGACAGTCCAATCTTTCACAGTAGCAAGAGGTTAAGCAGAAAATAATCAGAGACAAGCAGAGTTCAATACCAGGCAGACAGTGCAATCCTTCACAGTAACAAGGGGTTAAGCAGAGAATGGTCAGAGACAAGCAGAGTTCAATATCAGCCAGGCAGTCCAAAATATGCACAAGACAAGAAAGTATACAGCACCAAGGAGAAAACAAAGTAAACCTATACTTGGGCAAATTAGAAATGCAAAGGAGGTGCTTACATAGGTGCAGGTTCACGCCAAGGATCGCACACAGGTGAATGGGAGCAGCATCAGCGGCAAATCCGGCGTGCGGTGATGACGTCATCGCAGCGCACTCACAACAACTGCCACAACCGTGGCAACGACCATAGCGACACCGAGCGGCGTGACAGATATTGATTATATTTTTATGACTTGCCATGAAAAAATATGTTTATTTGTCTAATGCTTGTAGGATTTTCTAAACTCAAAATTGTTTGACTAGATATATTTAAATTACGGTTTTACTTTTTAATTATTTAACAAATTTCAGTCTTCCATCTGTGAATCTATTTAAAAATAAACACTTCCTTTACTGATTTTTTTCACTTAAAAAAGTACATCTTTCTTGAGTGTTGTGTCTATTTCATATTGTTTTTAATTCTTATGCAACTTTTTTGGATAGGTCAGTCTGAGAGTTATCAACAACCCATCAATAGACTTGGTAGGTTGACTTTTCATTTATTGTAACTGAAAAAAAGTGTGTATTTGTGTGTATCACTATAAGAAAAAAAAAAACTTTGTGGAAACTGTTTTATTATTTTCAAATTAAAGATCAAATGAATTACATTCCATATGATAAATAAAATAAAACAATTTAAAAAAAAAAAATAAGTTTGTAAATTTGACACACATTATACCCCACAACGGCATATTTTAAAGTATATTCTTCACAAAGCACAAATGTTGTTGAAAATATACTGTACTTTGAAAATACTTCAAAATCCAAGCGCAATCCATATCATCAACTTTGAAAATATATTATTACATTGTTTATAGTTAAAGGGACACTGAACCCAATTTTTTTCTTTTGTGATTCAGATAGAGCATGCAATTTTAAGCAACTTTCTAATTTACTCCTATTATCAATTTTTCTTTGTTCTCTTGCTATCTTTATTTGAAAAAGAAAGTCCAGAACTTTGGACAGCACTTGTTTATTGGTGGATGAATTTATCTACCAATCAGCAAGAACAACCCAGGTTGTTCACCAAATGGGCCGGCATTTAAACTTACATTCTTGATTTTCAATTAAAGATACCAATAGAATGAAGAACATTTTCTAATATGAGTAAATTAGAAAGTTACTTAAAATTGCATGCTCTATCTGAATCACAAAAGAAAAAATGTGGGTTCAGTGTCCCTTTAAATAATTTGTCTTCTTTATTTTTAAGAGGGTATTAAAATGCAGCAATACAAATATCATGGTTAGATTTAAAGGGACAGTCTACACCAAAATTTTTCTTATTTAAAAAGATAGATAATCCCTTTATTACCCATTCCCCGTTTTTGCATAACCAGCACATTTATATTAATATACTTTTTATCTCTGTGATTACCTTGTATCTAAGCCTTTGCAGACAGCCTCCTTATCTAAGTGCCTTTGACAGACATGCAGTGTAGTCAATCAGTCAAGACTCCTAAATAACTTCACGGGAGTGAGCACAATGTTATCTATATGACACGTGAACTAGCACAGTCTAACTGTGAAAAACTTTCAAAATGCTCTGAGCTAGGAGGCGGTTTTCAACTGTTTAGAAATCAGTTTGAGCCTAGCTAGGTTTAGCTTTTCAAAAATACCACCAAGGGAACAAAGCAAATTTGATGATAAAAGTAAATTGGAAAGTTGTTTAAAATTACATGCCCTGTCTGAATCATGAAAGTTTAGTTTTGACTTTACTGTCCCTTTAAAAGTTAAAAACAGTTAAACATTTTAAAGTTAAACAGACAGTAAAATATAGCTCAGACATTCTAGTGACTGGTAAACAACTGTAGTTTATTCATCTGAAACTAAAGGGACAGTAAACACCCTATAATTACAACACATTTTGTCCATCATAAATATCTGATTAGAATGTTCAGCACTAGTTGTGTTGATATTGTTTATATACAGAGCAAACAAACTACAAAATGCAATTTAAAAGTGATAAATAAAAAGCAGTAGTCTTATTTAGTCATATCCCATTACTAAAAGGAGAAAATAGTTTATTACAGGCCATGTTTCATGTAATTGGTATCTATATTGCTCTATTTGTGCAAAATCAGCACTTAAAGGGACAGTCAAGTCAAAATTAAACTTTCATGATAGGGCATGCAATTTTAAACAACTTTACTTTTATCATCAAATTTGCTTTGTTCTCTTGGTATTCTTTGTTAAAAACAAGACCTAGGTAGGCTGAAACTGATTTCTAAGCCTTATCTCTGCATTTTGTCAGTTATTTGGTCTCTGCTCTGCCACTCACAACATGCGCACACACATACACATAGAAACACAAATATATAAGCACACGCACATGTATAAACACACACTCACACAAATATATATATATATATATATAAAGTTCAGATATATTTATATGAGTAAATATATGATACACACAGCAGAGCTATACGAGATGCTATGTTGAAAGTAGGGGATTGCAGCACTCAGAAAAACTTCTCTTAATCTAATGCGTAGAAGAAAAGCTGAAACTTTGTATCAAACAGAGGCTCACAGACATATGGTCCAATTAATAAGTAACTCATTTATTAAATGCAGGTAATCCTGAACCTAAATATGCCACTGCAGTGGAAGGCCTAAAATAATCACATGACTCATGATTACAGGGTACAATATACCGACATTCTCAATGTGGCATAAATCAATGACTAAAATATGAAAGAAACATGGGAAATTTATAATGAAACAAAACGTCCCAAAGTAACAAAAGTTCCACAGATCTTATCTGTATTGATGTCGATATTTTCTTTCATGCAATTGCAACATACGAGCTCATGTATAAACAGTACCGTTATAAGTGAAACAGCTGACAGGTTCGAGGTGAGAGCGTCCTCCTATGTCAGCTAACGTAACCACGAGTACTTGATAGTAATAACAGGCTTATTCCAAAGAATATTATTCCAAAGTTCGACACAGTCATTTGAAAAT
Organism: Bombina bombina; assembly: GCF_027579735.1. NCBI lineage: Eukaryota > Metazoa > Chordata > Amphibia > Anura > Bombinatoridae > Bombina > Bombina bombina. The sequence goes on along the minus strand of NC_069503.1, from coordinate 573,317,680 downwards.
CAAGCAGCAGTAAGAAGTACCTGGTATGGTGTTGATTGATAACACTCAAGTTTCCGAAAGGAAGTTTGGCAGAGGCGAATGAAAGTTGGTCTACCCAGGAGTGTATCTCTAAGCTCAACTTGCACAAATAAGGTGTTAAGGAATCAGACGAGAAAATTGGGTGAGACGAAAGCCGGATGCAAAGTCCCGGCTCACTTTATTCTACGCTTCATGCTTGTGCCTAAAGATACCCGGTCGTTGCTGCCTGACATCTATCCTCACCTGGAAGAGGTTGTATGTGTTTTCCTTTTTCCTTCATTGCCGTCTTTGGAATAAGCCTGTTATTACTATCAAGTACTCGTGGTTACGTTAGCTGACATGGGAGGATGCTCTCACCTCGAACCTGTCAGCTGTTTCACTTATAACGGTACTGTTTATACATGAGCTCGTATGTTGCAATTGCATGAAAGAAAATATCGACATCAATACAGATAAGATCTGTGGAACTTTTGTTACTTTGGGACGTTTTGTTTCATTATAAATTTCCCATGTTTCTTTCATATTTTAGTCATTGATTTATGCCACATTGAGAATGTCGGTATATTGTACCCTGTTATCATGAGTCATGTGATTATTTTAGGCCTTCCACTGCAGTGGCATATTTAGGTTCAGGATTACCTGCATTTAATAAATGAGTTACTTATTAATTGGACCATATGTGTGTGAGCCTCTGTTTGATACAAAGTTTCAGCTTTTCTTCTACGCATTAGATTAAGAGAAGTTTTTCTGAGTGCTGCAATCCCCTACTTTCAATATAGCATCTCGTATAGCTCTGCTGTGTGTATCATATATTTACTCATATAAATATATCTGAACTTTAAAAATATTTTTGGGGTCTGCACCAGGACCTGGTCTAGCTAGCGCTATCCAGGTTTTATCTATTGTTTCAGGCAGTTTACCTGTAAGTGAAAATCAGGGCGCCTGACTACCATATTTCTCTCCCTAATTTTTGATTAACTCATATATATATATATATACACATACATACATATATACACACAGGCACATATGCACACACATACACCACTTACACATATGAGAATTTATATATAGAAATTAACACACATACACACACATGTATAAGCACTCACACACACACTCATACACATATATATATATATATATATATATATATACACACACACACACGTGCAAACAGACATATACACACACTCACATATATGAGAATTTACACTACAATTACACTGCTTACAGTTATTTTTTCACTGATCTGACACTCACTACACACACACATACATATATATAAATGCGCACACACACATATATAAAACACACACATAGACATATAAAAGACACCCTCAAACACATGCATTAACACACACACACATTATATACCCCACAACTGTCCCGATTTTTGCAAGACAGTCTCGATTTTAGGGTTCTGTCCCACTGTCCCAGGGTGATTGACATTAACATTGTCCCTCATTGCCCTATACATTTTTTTTAAAATTCTATTGGGTCCATACATGGTCATCACGTGACCACATTCTACCAATACACAGTCAGTGGTTTGTGGCGCATGTGACTGCATGTGCCATGTTGATTCGTCTTTGAGCTCAGGCATGAGAAGGCAGAGACCGTGCCGCGGTGTTGTCTCAAGGACTAACTTGAAAGCTCTGACTTGTCACCTCAGGAGCCTCACTGTGTCTACTTACTAGTGAAGTGTGGCAGTGTGCTGTGAGTCTCTTAGGACAGCAGTCAGGACTACTCTGGCCATGGGTAAGATCTGAGAGAAGTTCAAACTAAGAGTCGGATCATGAGCATCGCTAGAGATTTATCTCCCCTTTAACCCCAGGCTGTTTATTCACAATTTGTTGCTTTACAGTTGTACGATGGGTTTTGCAACATACTCCTAGCCCTATCCCTCCAGTGTGAGAAGTGACCACACGTGGGGCCTGATCCGATATGCAGCGTCACCCGCGAAAGCCGGCGACGCCGAATTTTGCGTGGGTTTGGTATCCTATATACGGCGTAACCTAGAAGTTACGCTCGTATATTTCTTGCTTTGCCCGTAGTTTTTTGGGCCATAGACAGGTATACCAAACCTGCGCAGTTTGGTATCCAATATACAGCGTAAGGACTTACGTGGCGAAAATGGAGAAATCTTACTCCATTTTAACCTTGCCACAAAATGCAGCCGTAGTAAGCCTTACGCTGTGTATTGGAGCCCCGTAACTCCCTAAACTACCTGCCAAATAAAACCTAACACCTAACGCATGCGCAATGTCTATCTACCTGTCAACCGCGATCCCCCGCCGCAATCCCTTATAAGTATTTAACCCCTAAACCGCCGCTCCCGGACCCCGCCGCCACCTACATGATCCCCCTACACAGTCGCCACCTACATTACATACCCCCTAATGTGAGCCCCTTTACCTGCCGCCATCTACATTACATACCCCCTAATGTGAGCTCCTACCCCACCACCAGCTATATTAAAATTATTAACCCCTAATCTAATCACCCTACACCGCCGCCAGCTATATTAAAATTATTAACCCCTAATCTAATCCCCCTACACCGCTGCCAGCTATATTACATTAATAATCCCTAATCTAATCCCCCTACACCGCCGCCAGCTATATTAAATACATTAACCCCTAATCTAATCCCCCTAAAGTAATCACCTCTATTACCAGCCCTTAAAAGGGGCTTTTGCGTGACATTGCCCCAAAGTAACAGCTCTATTGCCAGCCCTTAAAAGGGCTTTTTGCGGGGCATTTCCCCAAAGTAATCAGCTCTTTTACCAGCCCTTAAACGGGCTTTTTGCGGGGCATTGTCACAAATTAATCAGCTCTTTTGCATCTAATCTAAATCCCCCTACACCGCCACCACCTATAATAAATGTATTACCCCCTAATCTAATCCCCCTACAACGCCGCCACCTATATTAAATAGATTAAGCCCTAATCTAATCCCCCTACACCGCCGCCAGCTATATTAACTATATTAACCCTAATTATATTAGGGTTAATATAGTTAATATAGTTATTATATTATATATATATTAACTATATTAACCCTAATTATATTAGGGTTAATATAGTTAATATCGTTGTTATATATATATTAAGTATAATAACCCTATCTAACTCTAACACCCCTAACTAAATTCTTATTAAAATAAATCTAATTAATATTAATATTATTAATTAAAATATTCCTATTTAAATCTAAATACGTACCTATAAAATAAACCCTAAAATAGCTACAATGTAATTAATAATTACATTGTAGATATTTTAGGGTTTATATTTATTTTAGAGGTAACTTGGTATTTATTTTAACTAGGTACAATAGCTATTAAATAGTTAATAACTATTTAATAGCTACCTTGTTAAAATAATTACCTGTAAAATAAATCCTAACCTAAGTTACAAATACACCTACACTATCAATAAATTAAATAAACTACAAATATCTAAACTAAGATACAATTAAATAAACTAAACTATAAAAATTACAAAAAAAACAAAACACTAAATTACAAAAAATAAAAAAGATTACAAGAATTTTAAGCTAATTACACCTATTCTAAGCCCCCTAATAAAATAACAAAGCCCCCCAAAATAAAAAAAATTCCCTACCCTAAACTAAATTAAAAAAGTTAACAGCTCTATTACCAGCCCTTAAAATGGCTTTTTGCGGGGCATGCCCCAAAGAAATCAGCTCTTTTGCATGTAAAAAAAAAAACATAATACCACCCCCCAACATTACAACCCACCACCCACATACCCCTACTCTAAACCCACCCAAACCCCCCTTAAAAAAACCTAACACTAAGGCCCAGAAGATCTCCCTACCTTGAGTCGTCTTCACCCAGCAGGGCCGAACTCTTCATCCAATCCGGGCGATGTCTTCATCCAAGCGGCAAAGAAGAAGTCTTCCATCCGGCGATGTCTTCATCCAAGCGGCAAAGAAGAAGTCTTCCATCCATTAATTAGATAGGGGGGTCAGATTAGGGGTTAATCTATTTAATATAGGTGGCAGCGGTGTAGGGGGATTAGATTAGGGGGTAATACATTTATTATAGGTGGCGGTGGTGTAGGGGGATTTAGATTATAGGCAAAAGAGCTGATTTCTTTGTGACAATGCCCCGCCAAAAGCCCTTTTAAGGGCTGGTAAAAGAGCTGATTACTTTAGGGCAATGGCCCGCAAAAAGCCCTTTTAAGGACTGGCAATAGAGCTGTTTACTTTGGGGTAATGCCACGCAAAAAGCCCTTTTCAGGGCTATTTGTAGGGTTAGACTTAGGTTTAGTGGTAAGGATAGTTTAGTATTTTAGGGGTTAATTAATTTAATATAGGTGGCGGCGGTATAGGGGGATTAGATTAGGGGTTAATTAATTTAATATAGGTGGCGGCGGTATAGGGGGATTAGATTAGGGGTTAATTAATTTAATATAGCTGACGGCGGGGTAGGGGGATTAGATTAGGGGTTAATAATTTAATATAGCTGGCGGCGGGGTAGGGGGATTAGATTAGGGGTTAATAATTTAATATAGCTGGCGGCGGGGTAGGGGGATTAGATTAGGGGTTAATAATTTTAATATAGCTGGCGGCGGGGTAGGAGCTCACATTCGGGGTTAGGTAATGTACTGGCGGCGGTATAGGGGCTCACATTAGGGGGTAGTTAATGTAGCTTGCAGCGGTATAGGGGCTCACATTAGGGGATAGTTAATGTAGCTGGCGGCGGGGTAGGAGCTCACATTAGGGGGTAGTTAATGTAGCTGGCGGCGGGGTCCGGGAGCGGCGGTTTAGGGGTTAATAACTTTATTAGGTGGCGGCGGGGTCCGGGAGCGGAGGTTTAGGGGTTAATACATTTTTTATTATTAGGAGAGTGAGGGGGGATAGCGTATAGAGGGGTATACGTGTCGGGCTATGTTTGGGAGGCGTGTTAGACAGTACGGGTGATTTAATAACTTAGTCAGGTTTTTTATGCGCCAGCAGTTTCTAAAGTGACGTAAGTCACTGGCGACTCCAGAAATTTGTACTTACGCAGATTTCTGGACATCGCTGGTTTATCAGACTTATGGCACTTTAGCATCTGACGGCGCCGTATATTGGATAGCTCGAGTTGCGAGCTGAAACTACGGGCGGCGGGGGTTCCCTCACTTGCGCCCCAAACTACGATCTATCTCGGATCGCGCCCCCAGTCTCCATTATTATGTCACATAAAGCAGACATTGCTTTTAATTCTGCATATTAGAGATGTGGTTTTACTACCCAGGCAGGTGGGTGAGGGGACAAGGGGCAGGCTGACATCAAACCGGTCCTACAAGTAAAAGTTGAAAAAAGTCAGATCACTGTTTGTAGCGGGGGTAGGGAGGCTGCTGGTGCAGAAGCCAGGGCAATTTGTCTGCTGTCTGCTCAGCTGAATAGTTTAATTTTTTGCAGAGTGATCTTTAGTGGTCTCTGAACTGTTTGGCAGCATCAGTAAATTATTTGAAAGTTGTATACAGAGCTAAAGTTTTTGTGGGATTTATATACTGCGCCAAATGCCTTTGTTTTTACACAGAGCACTTAATAGCTGCTTTACAAAAAAAAAGTAGCAGCTTTAATTTGTTAGAAATATTCCTTCTGCTGTCAGGTAAAATGTTTGCTTCAAGCAAAGTCTGCACAGACTACTGGTTGCAGACTGGGGAAAGAAGCTTGGAGTGGTTACCTAGGCAACCAGAAAGTATCCCCCTAGTAACAAAAGTCAGTTATCAGAGTGCTTATACTTTAAAAAAAAAAAAAATGTCATGTGTTTTATGTTCTGCCACTTGTCAATCCCACTCCCCAGACCCCATCGCTGCTCCTGCCCACCACACATCACACTTTTGTTCAGTGGGGGGGGGGGGAGCTGGGGGGGTGTCCCTCTTTAGGATTTTGAAATGTTGGGAGGTATGCATCCATACACACATGTATAAACACACACACACACACATACATACATACATACATACATGTATGAACACACACAAACACACACACACATGCATACATACATACACACATGTATAAACACACACAAACACACACACACACACATACATACATACATACATGTATGAACACACACAAACACACACACACATGCATACATACATACACACATGTATAAACACACACACATACATACATGTACAAACACACACACAAACACACACACACACACATACATACATTTATAAACACACACATACATACACACATGTATAAACACACACAAACACACACACATACATATATACATGTATAAACACACACAAATACACACATACATGTATAAGCACACACACATCTATATACAGATACACACACTCTCACACATGTATAAACTCACTCACTCATACATACACACACACAAACATAAACACACACATATACACACACACACTCACACACACACATATACACTCACACATATGAGAATTTACACTATAATTACATTGCTTAATTTACAATGCCAGCTCTATTTACCTAGCCAAGTAGTACAGCACTTGCAGGGCGGGCTCCAGCTGGTGCTTATAAGAGTAAACACCTCTGAGGAACAAGGGGAATACTAATTGTAACATCGCCATCTGTTGGCCTCTAATAGAAAATTATATTAAAGAATACCAAAGGTTTCAGTAAAACTCCAGGGCACCATTACTGTGTGAGTGCTGATCACAAGCACTCTCTGTGACAGCAGCTAGTCTGGCTCTGCTGTGGGGTGGGGGGGGATTGCCCTGTTGCCACCCCACCCACCCCACCTTGGCAGACCAGGTAAATATAATCAAAATGGTAAATATAATCAAAATGTTTTACAGTGGATAAAGCTTGTACTTAATTTTAAAATCAATCCATTTCTGTATACAAAATGTAATTACATTTTGTATGCAAAACCATGAATATAAAAATGACTTTAATATGCATTAATGCTAAATATCTCCTGTTATCAATACTTTTTGATAACTGATTTTTATTTCTTTACATTTTCAGGTGTATCTTCATCTGTATATGCTGCTCCCAGTTATCCTATGAGCTCTGGTAAGTTTTTTCCTGTTAACATTGTACAAGTATGTATAATAACTAACTTCTATATCACACAAATGTCACTAAGGAAAAAGAGCAATACAGCAAGAGTCATTCAAGGAAATCTCACTGAATACAGTGAGGCACGGTATATAGTGCCCTCATCAGCCTTTACCCCTTCACCAGTTGTTGTGTTTTTTTACATAGTTCATTCTCTGTAGCTCGTTGAGCTTAAATCAGGCAACTACATGAAATAACAAATGGATTAATAAATCTTGAGAAGTTGAAATTTCTGGAGAGATCAGAGTCCTTTAGCTGATTTTTCCCATTGTCATTTAAAGAAAGTAAATTACCTATTAAGCAGACATGTTGTAGAAGATTAATGATTATGAGCTCTAATATTCAGTTGGTCAAAAATATTTTATAAAGGTTAAAGTGTGCTCTAAGAGAGAAGGACAAAACGTGTACAATGGGTTAAATAATGGATGAACCATTAAAAACTTCTTTAAATGACATACCTGTAGAAAAAAAAAATGTTAATTATCTCCCAAAGTTTTCATTTTTCCCATCCATGTGGATGAAAAGAAGAATTGGTAAGATGTTACAGAGGTGAAAATTGGTTTTCAGATTCTCCATTAAAAATAAAAAAACATGTGTTTTACCATTTCCCGAAAATCCACTTAAAGTGAAGGTAAATTTTGATGCTAAAGTGGCCGTTTTTAAAAAATTTGATTAAAAACAGGGGCACTTTAATTCATCAAAATTTACATTTCACTCGTTGTGAAAAAATACTTAAAACTTTTTTTAAAAACTTGACAGCCGCTTCAGCTTCCCCCAGTCGTTGCATCAAAATTTACATTCACTTTAAGGGGGGTGAAAAGGGGGTAGGGTGATTTATGAGGATACCTATAACTCAAAAACCAAAGATGTCACAGATGTGAAAATGGGATTTAGATTATCCTTTAAAAAGAAACACACGTTTTACCATTTCCCAAAAATCCACTTAAGGGGGTGATTTATAAGGATACCTAAATCTCAAAAACCGAAGATGTTAGAAAAATTATAATTTAAAATCTTTATTATAAAGTGAGTTTACTTGCCAAATTTCTTGCTCCTAACTTCAGTAGTTTCCAAAATTTGGATATCACTAAAAAAATTAATACTCTCTTTTCACATCTGACAATTGAGTCATAATATATAATTACAATTTAATATTAAAGTAATTGTAAATAGAATCAAAATAACATATTTTTGATGTGCTGGAAAACTCACCAAGTTGATGTCAGAGAGTGTGCAAGTCAAACAGTCACACACGTGAGAGCACACGTCGTTGAAAGTGTTCATGTTTTTCACTATTTTGTACAAATCACAAAATCAATGCGAGAAAATAGTTTATTATACAGGCCATGTTTTATGTAATTGGCATCTACATTATTCTATTTGTGCAAAATCAGCTCTTAATATAAGTATAAAATTATTTATATATATATAAATATATATACATGTATATAAATATATATACTGTATATATACACACATGCACACACTCATATACACGTATATGAGAATTTATATTACAGTTACACTGCTTCCAATTATTTGCTCACTTATCTGACACTCACAACACACACACATATAAACACACACAAACATATATAAATGTACACATATGCACTCACATGTATAAACACACACACATGCATATGAAACACACACACACTCAAACACATGCATAAAAACACACATACACACATGTATAAACACACACACACATATAAACACACATTAATACACACATACACTGACACACATGTATAAACACACACATATATACAGTATCTCATAAAAGTGAGTACACCCCTCACATTTTTGTAAATATTTTATTATATCTTTTCATGTGACAACACTGAAGAAATTACACTTTGTTACAATGTAAAGTAGTGAGTGTACAGCCTGTATAACAGTGTAAATTTGCTGTCCCCTCAAAATAACTCAACACACAGCCATTAATGCCTAAACCGTTGGCATCAAAAGTGAGTACACCCCTAAGTGGAAATGTCCAAATTAGGCCCAATTAGCCATTTTCCCTCCCCGGTGTCATGTGACTCGTTAGTGTTACAAGGTCTCAGGTGTGAATAGTGGGGAGTAGGTGTGTTAAATTTGGTGTTATCCCTCTCACACTCTCTCATACTGGTCACGGGAAGTTCAACATGGCACCTCATGGCAAAGAACTCTCTGAGGATCTGAAAAAAATTTGTTGCTCTACATAAAGATTACCTAGGCTATAAGAAGATTGCCCAGACCCTGAAACTGAGCTGCAGTGGTGGGCAAGACCATAGAGCGGTTTCACAGGAAAGGTTCCACTCAGAACAGGTCTCCCCATGGTCGACCAAAGAAGTTGAGTGCACATGCTCAGCATTATATCCAGAGGTTGTCTTTTGGAAATAGACATATGAGTGCTACCAGCATTGCTGCAGAGGTTGAAGGGGTGGGGGGTAAGTCTGCCAGTGCTCAGACCATATGCTGTACACTGCATCAAATTGGTCTGCTGTCATCCCAGAAGGAAACCTCTTTAAAAGATGATGCACAAGAAAGCCCACAAACAGTTTGCTGAAGACAAGCAGACTATGGACATGGATTACTGGTACCATGTCCTGTGGTCCTATTAGATCAAGATAAACTTATTTGGTTCAGATGGTGTCAAGCGTGTTGCAGCAACCAGGTGAGGAGTACAAAGACAAGTGTGTCTTGCCTAAAGTCAAGCATGGTGGTGGGAGTGTCATGGTCTGGGCTTTCAACAGTGCTGCCGGCACTGGGGAGCTACAGTTCATTGAGGGAACCATGAATGCCAAGATGTACTGTGACATACTGAAGCAGAGCATGATCCTCTCCCTTCGGAGACTGGGCCGCAGGGCAGTATTCCAACACTATAATGACCCCAAACACACCTCCAAGCTGACCTCTGCCTTGCTAAAGAAGCTGAGCGTAAAGGTGATGGACTGGCCAAGCATGTCTCCAGACCTAAACCCTATTGAGCATCTGTGGAGCATCCTCAAATGGAACATCCACTAGCTCTGTGATGCCGTCATGGAGGAGTGGAAGAGGACTTCAGTGGCAACCTGTGAAGCTCTGGTGAACTCCATGCCCAAGAGGGTTAAGGCAGTGCTGGAAAATAATGGTGGCCACACAAAATATTGACACTTTGGGTCCAATTTGGTGTACTCACTTTTGTTGCCAACGGTTTAGACATTAATGGCTGTGTGTTGAGTTATTTTGAGGGGACAACAAATTTACACTGTTATACAGGCTGTACACTCACTACTTTACATTGTAGCAACGTGTCATTTCTTCAGTGTTGTCACATGAAAAGATATAATAAATATTTACAAAAATGTGAGGAGTGTACTCACTTTTGTGAGATACTGTATATACACATACACACACTCTCACACATGTAAAAACTCACACACACATACGCACACATGTATAAACTCACACACACATATACACACAAACCTAAACACACACATATACACACACACGCAGACATATAAACACACTCACACATATGAGAATGTACACTATAATTGCATTGCTTCATTTACAATGCCAGCTCTATTTACCTAACCCTGAACCAAAAAACACAGCTAACCCACTCACCTAATGAATGCCTTATCCCATCCACAAAGCAGCACATGTCCTTCCTGCCTAGTCACGTACAGCACTTGCTGGCCTCTAATAGAAAAATCTATCAAAAAATACCAAAGGTTTAGGAAAGCTCCAGGGCACCATCCCTGTCTGAGTGCTGATCACAAGCACTGTCTCTCAATGACAGCAGCAAGTCTGGCTCTGCTGTGGGGGGTTGGGGGGGAGACAAATTGCCCTGTAGCCCCCCCCCCCCTATTTGCCACTGTTGGCAGACCAGGTAAATATAATTAAAATGTTTTTCAGATGATAAAGCTTGTACTTGATTTTAAAAACAATCCACTTCTGCAAACAAAATTAAATTACATTATGTATGCAAATCCATTGCCAAGCGATGCTTTACTGCTGATATAAAGCATGAATATATAAATGACTATAATATGCATTAATGCAAAATATATCCTATGATCAATATTTTTGATGACTGATTTTTATTTCCATATAGTTCAAAGTCTACCTTTATATCCATATGTTGCTTCCATACCCAGTTATCCTACAAGCTTTGGTAAGTTTTTCTCCTGTTAACATTGTAAAGTATGAATAATAACTAACTTCTATATCACACACATGTCACTAAAGAAAAAGAGCAATACAGCAAGGGTAATTTAAGGGAATCTGACTGAATATAGTGAGGCGCAGTATACAGTGCCCTCATCAGCCTTTACCGCTTCACCAGTTGTTGTGATATTCTACATAATTCATTCTCTGTAGCTCTGTGAGCTTAAATGCACCAACTACATGATGTAACATATGAACTAATAAATCTTGAGAAGTTGAAATCTCTGGAGAAATCATAGAGTCCTTTTCCTGATTTTTTCCCTTTTTCTTTTAAAGAAGGTAAATGACCTATAAAGCAGGCACGTTGTAGGAGATTAATGATTATGGGCTTTAATATTCAGTTGGTAAAAAAATATTTCAGTTAGAATAAAATGTGCTCTAAGAGAGAAGGACAAGAAGTGTATAATGGGTGGACCATTAAAAACTTCTTTAAATTACATACCTACAGAAAAAACAAAAATGTAAATTATCTCCCAAAGTTTTAATTTCCCTATCCCTGTGGATGAAAAGAATTATTGGTGAAATGAATATTTTACATTTGTACATTCACCTTAATGGCAAAAAAAAAGTTAACACTAAACTTTTCATGTGTAAAAAATAGATACAATTTAGGGATAGATGATGATTGGAGCTCTTTTTATCACTCCGGTCTGTGCGTTAACTCTACTAGAAGCTTTTTACGCGTGTCGGGTAGTGTGCATATTACAAGTGATTCCCAATGAGATCCAGCAACAAAATAATATTGGTGTGCACGCCAAAGTTTACTGCATACCTTGTAAAATATCAAAGTCCAAGAAAAGGTAGCACCACCAATTAAGTCAGCATAGCTTCTTTATTCTCTTATATCAGGAGTAGGTACAAAGTAACAAGACTACGTTTTGGGCTATTAACCCTTAGTCATGTCTGTAGTGTAATACAGCACATCACCTGTGTAAAGGTATTTAAGGTGATGTGCTGCATTACACTACATACATGACTAAGGGTTACTAGCCCGAAATGTAGTCTTGTTACTTTGTACCTACTCCTGATATAAGAGAATAAAGAAGCTATGCTGACTTAATTGGTGGTGCTGCCTTTTCTAGGACCGTGCATATTACAAGTGAAATTAAAAAGTTAATCCGACGTGTGCAAAAAGCCTAAATTCAAATATTCTCCCATAGATTTCAATGAAGCTTGAAAAGTGGAAAATAATTAACTCTCATACTCTCATGCTAAACCGATTTCATTTTCTCAAGTGTTCTAACCCTACATGAAATATTAATATTGCACATTCCAATATCCTTCACATTGAAGAATATGTTCTATCTATTCATAAATACATATTTCTCTATATATCTTATGGTATTTTGGTACAATATTTCTCTCTCTCTCTCTCTCCCTCTCTCTCTATATATATATATATATATATATATATATATATATATATATATATATATATATATATGTCTATACACTGTATGTATACATATGTATTTAAACACATATATATATATATATATATAGTCCTCAATAAATAAAAGGCACTCACTGGTCTTTAGCACAATATCCAAAATCTTTAATCCATCTTGAAAGACATCACATAACAAACATAACGTTTCGGTGTTATTTCAACACCTTTGTCAAATGTTGCCAAGTCTCAAAATCACAGAATAAACATATCCCCAGAAAGAATTCCTAACACCATATCTCAAACACCCACCTTATATACACCTTTTTAAAAAAGCCCGGTCCCACATCGCATCGGCACTCGATGACGTCATCACGCTAAAGTGTGAGCATGACGTGTCATCGCGATTCAATTGGCTAAAGGTTACCGTAGTAACCATATACACAAAGCTTGTGCAATAAGCCCGCAATCACGTATGACATACCTGTAAATGTCAGTCAAAAGGGAAGGTGTTTTAACAAAATAAACTGGTAAGGCACAATAGTGCTCCCATATTGAAGGATCAACAAAACCATTCCTTCTAACAAAACGCCACCTATATGTCAGACGCGAAGATGCGGACCTATCACAAATAATTAAAAACAAATAACATTTTGTTACATAAACTCTAAGTTCCTACTGCAACTATATACAGACAAAATTCCCACAATTTATGTTTAACCAATTGACTCTTAAGGATAACACCAATTACTCCATTATATACCATGGATGGATAGAAACCAGTGGGTACCCACTAGAATGAACATTCATGTAGGATCCTGGTATAGGCTGATGCATACTGGAGTGGTTAGATAGTGTAATGTACAATCAGTCAATGGGTTATTTGGTGTAGAATGGTCCGAAATCGAGGTAAGTATTGAGTCCCCTAGGTATTAGGGTATCAAGTGTGTAGATCCACTTTGTCTCTCTTTGGAGAAGCCGTTTTGCTCTATTACCTCCCCTGGATAGTGGCGGAATATGATCGATTACCATAGTTCTCATACTGGATACACTATGATTACATTGTGCAAAATGGCGTGCCACCGGCTGTTCCGAATCACCTGTTTTCAGGGCTTCCCGAATGGCACAACGATAATTCGCCATCCTATCTCTGAAGCTTGTAATTGTTTTCCCAATATATACCAGGGAACACGGGCAAATCAACAAGTATATAACATGTGTACTGGTACAAGTTAGTCGATGGCGGATGGTAAAGCGTTGGTTAGTGTGAGGATGTTGAAACGTTTTGCCCCTCATCATGCTATTGCATGTCCTGCAATTTCCACACGTAAAGCATCCTTTGCTTGAGGATTTTAGCCAAGTTTCACTCTGATAACATCCAACTGGATCCGTTTTTACCAGTAGGTCCCGCAGATTATCTGCCCGCCTGTGTACCATACGTGGTTGCTTGGTCCCCTGGAAAGGGAGCGTAGCATCCGTCTCTAAGATAGCCCAATGTTGGTGTACCGACTTTGTCAGCTCTCGAATTATTGGAGTGTATGTGCTTACAAAGTTCAGCTGTGGTGTTAACTCTTTTTGCGCTTTTGGTACATTCTTCATAGTGCATTCTAGTAACCTCTCTCTGGTGTCACGGACCATCGCACCATCATAACCCCTTCTTATCAACTTCATCTCCATCTCATTCAATTGTTCCAACATAGTGGGTACATCACTGTTGTTGCGGATGACCCTAGTGAGCTGAGATGTAACTATACCCATTTTCTGATGTCTAGGGTGGAAACTACTAGCTTCCAACAATGAATTACGATCCGTTAACTTTGTATATAGTGATGTACCAAAGGTACAGCACTCCTCACCTTTAACTTTGAAGATATTAAGATCCAAAAAGTGAATTACTGTCTCACTATACTCAAGTTTAAATCTAATGGGACAGTCCATGGAGTTCAAACATGACACCCATTGCTTTAACTCATCCTCATTCCCTCCCCACACCAGGAACATATCATCTATGTAACGTACATAGTACCTGATGTGGGGATGGGTAAATGGTTTCATGACTTGCTGCTCATACCATGCTATGTACAGATTAGCATATGAGGGTGCCATGTTTGAACCCATGGCTGTTCCAGAGATTTGCAAATAATAGTCTTTTTCAAATCTGAAGTAGTTTTTATCAAGGCACAGTGTTAACATCTCACATAAAAACTCAATAGTAGCAATAGTGAGTCTACAATTGCTACGTTTGGTTTTAAAAAAACTTCATCCTTTGAACCCCCTAATACTCACCACTGTATTAGGGGTTTCACAAGAATGGTATGTCACAATGTAAATAAATCTAAAACATGTACTGCTTATCATAATGTGAGTGTTGAGGAGAGATTAGCAATTAAAACCCTGAGTAATGATAAGTCGATAGTCATCCGCCCCGCGGATAAGGGGGGCTCTATAGTTATACAAGATTATACCCAATATAGAGCTGAAGCTTTGCGCCAACTCTCTGATATTAATGTGTATCTTAAACTCAGGGGTAATCCAACCATGACCTTTAAGAAAGCCATTGATCAACACATTCACATGGGTTTTGAATCAGGAATATTAACTGAACAGGAAGCAGATTTTCTAATGACTGAATATCCTAAAATTCCTGTGTTGTAATTGTTGCCAAAGGTGCACAAGACTCTTGAGGATCCCTCTGGCAGACCTATTGTGTCTGCCAGGGATTCCTTATTATCCAGTCTAGCTATGTTTATTGACTTTCATTTGCAGCCTGTAGTGAAAGGTACAACTGCATACCTACAGGACTCGGTGAGTCTTATTAAAATTCTCAGGAGCTATGCAGGTCTACAAACTGATGATATCCTAGTCACCATGGACGTTGACAGTCTATACACCTCTATCCATCATGGGGGAGGTGTGGCGGTTGTCAGGTCCATGGTGACGGATAACCCTCTGTATGAGGGACCGCCTATTGAGTTTTTATGTGAGATGTTAACACTGTGCCTTGATAAAAACTACTTTATATTTGAAAGAGACTATTATTTGCAAATCTCTGTAACAGCCATGGGTTCAAACATGGCACCCTCATATGCTAATCTGTACATGGCATGGTATGAGCAGCAAGCCATGAAACCATTTACCCATCCCCACATCAGGTACTATGTACGTTACATAGATGACGTGTTCCTGGTGTGGGGAGGGAATGAGGATGAGTTAAAGCAATGGGTGTCATGTTTGAACTCCATGGACTGTCCCATTAGATTTAAACTTGAGTATAGTGAGACAGTAATTCACTTTTTGGATCTTAATATCTTCAAAGTTAAAGGTGAGGAGTGCTGTACCTTTGGTACATCACTATATACAAAGTTAACGGATCGTAATTCATTGTTGGAAGCTAGTAGTTTCCACCCTAGACATCAGAAAATGGGTATAGTTACACTTCAGCTCACTAGGGTCATCCGCAACAACAGTGATGTACCCACTATGTTGGAACAATTGAATGAGATGGAAATGAAGTTGATAAGAAGGGGTTATGATGGTGTGATGGTCCGTGACACCAGAGAGAAATTACCGGAATGCACTATGAAGAATATACCAAAAGCACAAAAAGAGTTAACACCACAGCTTAACTTTGTAAGCACATACACTCCAATAAGTCGAGAGCTGACAAAGTCGGTACACCAACATTGGGCTATCTTAGAGACGGATGCTACGATCCCTTTCCAGGGGACCAAGCCACCACGTATGGTACACAGACGGGCAGATAATCTGTGGGACCTACTGGTAAAAACGGATCCAGTTGGATGTTATCAGAGTGAAACTTGGCTAAAATCCTCAAGCAAAGGATGCTTTACGTGTGGAAATTGCACAACATGTTTCAACATCCTCACACTAACCAACGCTATACCATCCGCCATCGACTAACTTGTACCAGTACACATGTTATATACTTGTTGATTTGCCCGTGTTCCCTGGTATATATTGGGAAAACAATTACAAGCTTCAGAGATAGGATGGTGAATCATCGTTGTGCCATTCGGGAAGCCCTGAAAACAGGTGATTCGGAACAGCCGGTGGCACGCCATTTTGCACAATGTAAACATAGTGTATCCAGTATGAGAACTATGGTAACCGATCGATCATATTCTGCCACTATCCAGGGGATGTAATAGAGCAAAACGGCTTCTCCAAAGAGAGACAAAGTGGATCTACACACTTGATACCCTAATACCTAGGGGACTCAATACTTACCTCGATTTCGGACCATTCTACACCAAATAACCCATAGACTGATTGTACATTTACACTATCTAACCACTCCAGTATGCATCAGCCTATTCCAGGATCCTACATGAATTTTCATTCTAGTGGTTACACACTGGTTTCTATCCATAGAACAAGAGGCATAAAGAAATGGGTTAAATATATATATATATGCTATATAATGGAGTAATCGGTGTTATCCTTAAAAGTCAATTGGTTAAACATAAAATGTGGGAATTTTGTCTGTATATAGTTGCAATAGGAACGTAGAGTTTATGTAACAAAATGTTATTTGTTTTTAATTATTTGTGATAGGTCCGCATCTTCGTGTCTGACATATAGGTGGTGTTTTGTTAGAAGGAATGGTTTCATTGATCCTTCAATATGGGAGCATTGTTGTGCCTTACCAGTTTATTTTGTTAAAACACCTTCCCTTTTGACTGACATTTACAGGTATGTCATACGCGATTGCGGGATTATTGCACAAGCTTTGTGTATATGGTTACTACAGTAACCTTTAGCCAATTGAATCCCGATGACTCGTCATGCTCACGCTTTAGCGTGATGACGTCATCGAGTGCCGATGTGATGTGGCGACCGGGCTTTTTTAAAAAGGTGTATATAAGGTGGGTGTTTGAGATATGGTGCTAGGAATTCTTTCTGGGGATATGTTTATTCTGTGATTTTGAGACTTGGCAACATTTGACAAAGGTGTTGAAATAACACCGAAATATTATGTCTGTTATGTGATGTCTTTCAAGATGGATTAAAGATTTTGGATATTGTGCTAAAGACCAGTGAGTGCCTTTTATTTAAAGAGGACTGTTCACATCATTAAGAAGTGCACTCTGGTGGCTGTGGTTATATCGTAAGACTGTGTTTATCTCTCTTGGGAAGTTTTTATATATGTATATATATATATATACCTATATATATATATATTTAGACATGTTAAAGAAGTCCTTTGTAGGCCATTTGTTTTCTGGCACCTGAGACCTTATATCGTTGAGCCCTTATAACTTTCTGTGGAGAACAGTTAACCAGAGCTCTGAAGTCACGCTATCCTGATGCTCGTTACATTCAAATTACGCTTGAGTGAACACGTTTACTTTTAACTTAGAAGCGCCCAAAGAGCCTCGATAAACACGCCACTCATAATCTAGCCCTTAATTAGACAATTACTTCATTATAGAATTTTATTGTGACATTTAAATAAAAAAAATTATTTGTAAATTCTGAAAATATTGAATTGTATAAAATCATCTTTGAAGTTTAAATGACAATCTGGAGAATAGTATCCTGTGGATGATTTTTAGTTAAAAAAGCACATTTTAACTTGATGTAATTTGCAAAGTGTTGCAAAACAATACACAGAGATTATACAGCTCCAGCATATTGTTCCCTAAAATGTCCCTTTAATATGTGCATCTGTTATAAAATGTAATTGTTTCATAATATTTATAATATTTGCAGTTGATTCTGACCCTCACTTCATTATTCGAGTGCCAAAGAAGAATGACTCTCTCTGCTTTAATATCCAAGGGAAGGAAGGCATGGTGTTCAGTCTTGTAAATGACCCAACGCTAGGTAAGATAAATCTTAATAGAACCAAAATTGCAGGTTTTTTAGATTAATTTAGTTTGTGGTAGGTAAAAGAATGCTTAAAAGACATCACTGCATACATACACAGAACGAATAAAGCAGATAAATAGATAGATCTCCTGCAAACTACCGCCCCATATCACTGCTTCCACTAGCTTCAAAAGTCCTGGAAAAACTAGTTTTCGATCACTTAAACCACTTCTTGTCCTCCAACTCATTGCTTGACCCCTTGCAATCTGGCTTCCATCCCCAACACTCAACTGAGACTGCCCTCACCAAGGTTACTAATGATCTTCTTTCTGCTAAAAACAATGGCCACTACTTAATACTTTTCTTACTTGACCTGTTTGCTGCCTTTGACACCGTTCACCATCCCCTTCTCCTACGTACTCTCAGTTCCCTTGGGCTCTCTGACACTGCCCTCTCCTGGATCCACTCTTATCTCTCTAACAGGTCCTTTTTTGTCTCCTTTGCTGGTGACTCCTCCTCTCCATTGCCTCTGTCTGTTGGAGTACCTCAAGGCTCTGTTCTGGGTCCTCTACTCTTATTTATTTATACTTCCTCACTGGGTAAACTTAGTAGCTATGGCTTCAGCAATCACCTCTATGCTGACAATACTCAGATCTACCTATCCACACCTGCACTCTCTCCTTCTGTCCTTTCTCACATCAGTGTCTGCTTATCTGGCATTTCTTCTTGGATGGCCTCTCACCACCTAAAAATCAACATGTCCAAGACTGAGCTCCTTCTAATCCCCCTCTAATTCTACCTCAGTTTCTAACTTTTCAATCACTGTTGGTGACACCGCTATCTCCCGATCACCCCAAGTCCGCTGCCTAGGAGTTACACTTGACTCCAATCTGTCCTTCATACCCCACATCCAATTGTTCTCTTCATCCTGTTGCACCCACCTATGCAATATCTCCAAAATTAATCTGTTTCTGAGTCCTGAAACTACTAAACAGCTAATCCACTCCCTGGTAATTTCCCGACTTGACTAGTGTAATAGTCTACTTACTGGCCTCCCTCTCTCCTGCCTTTCCCCGCTTCAATCCATCCTAAATGCCTCTGCTAGGCTAATCCACCTCTCCCGACGCTCTGTATCTGCTGCACCTCTCTGTGAGTCCCTTCACTGGCTCCCCATTCACAGCAGAATTAAATTCAAAATTCTCACCCTGACCTACAAAGCCCTTACCAATGCAGCCCCCCACCTGTCCTCACTCATCAACAAATAAACTCCAGCCCGCCCCCTAAGATCCAACAATGGCCTGCTCCTTGCATCTTCTACGATCACCTCCTCCCATGCTAGACTACAGGACTTCTCTCGTGCGGGACCAACCATCTGGAACACACTTCCTCAAGCTGTCAGAGTTTCCCCTAACCTTTCCTCCTTTAAACACTCTCTAAAGACCTTTTTGTTCAGGGAAGCCTATCTCCAAATTAGTAACAAATGAAATCCACTTGCCTAATAGCTGCCCTCATCTAACTCTACACTAACATCATTCTCACCTTTGCAGTCCCCACCTCCTGTTTCTCACCCTCCTACCCATCTAGATTGTAAGTTCCCATGGGAGCAGCACCCTCAATTCCCCCTGTATTTGTTTGTTAAACTTTGTCTGGTGTCTTTTATATTGTATTGTACTGTACTTTTATCTTTGTACCCATGGACAGCGCTGTGGAATCTGTTGGCTCTTTATAAACAAAGAATCATAATAAAAATAGATAGATTATAGAAGATATTGACAGGCAAATAGGTAAAGAAAAACATAAATACCAAAATAAATAGAAATAAATGCATTTAAAGGGGCATTAAACCACAAAAAATCTTTCATTATTCAGATAGAGAATACATTTTTAAAAAGTTTCTAATTTACTTCTATTATCAATTTTTTTTCATTCTCATGTTATTCTTTGTTGAAGAGATACCTAGGTAGGTATCGTGCACATGCCTGAAGCACTACATGACACGAAATAGTGCTAACTTTTGCAAAACTGCTGCTATATAGTGCTGCATGTGCACACTCTTGAGCTTACATTTCTGCTTTTCAAATAAGGATAACAAGAAAACAAAGAAAATATCATAATATAAGTAAATTAGAAAGTTGTATAAAATGTTATGTTCTATCTAAATCATTATGTCCCTTTAACTAATAAACAGTATGTAATGGTGACAAACTTTCATTTCCATTGAAAATTAGGCATAAACATATCTGACATGTAGCCAATGGTCTAAAGCTCTCCACTCAGATGAGATGAGCTAGTGATCCACCAGAGCAGCAATATCTCTCACAAGATTATAGAAAGGCACATTTGGCTATAGCTCTCTAAGGGTCATTCTCTGCATTTCTGGATGTGAAAGAGAGACATAACCAGTACAATAAAGCACTGTGTGACATGAGAGGTTTCTTACATTTAAACTTTATGCTTTGTATTTTATATTAGTATATATCAGATTTATTCCTTTATGTCTTATTACATTTAAGCTTTGCACTTTTTACTTTTTGTTTTTAAAGCATATACATTCTGAATATAGCAGTGTATGTAAGATTGCGATTTTACAAATTCTGATTATGCTTTGGAAGTTTATGCGTAACTTTAACAAATTAGCATCCTATATTGTACATTTCTGTATATATTTTACAAATGGCATACCACCTTGTATTTGTTCAAATAAAAATGACAGTTTCTGAAAAGTTGTAGGAAAAGGAGAGTTCCTTGGCTGAACAGGGGAGTTCGCAGGTGTGTCTGTTCTTATAATTCTCATGACATTTTCTAAGTGGATTTATCTTTCCAGCTGAATACAGGTGAAGTTTGCTCGAAATACACAATTCTCTTATTTGACTGACAGAAAAGTAATGTATAATAAACTAGAGGCAAATGCAATTTAAATTGTAGTGAAAACCTTTTTTTCAATTTGTATTTGCTACATACTGAGATGTATCACTGAGACTTATCACAAGATCCCATGTTAAAGGGACAGTCAACACTAAAATTGTTATTGTTTAAAAAGTTAGGTAACACCTTTACTACCCATTCCCCAGCTTTGCACAGCCAACATTGTTATATTAATATACCTTATAATATCTAAATGTCTGCCTGTTTCTAAGTCACTATAGACAGCCTCTTAATCACATGCTTTTTTATTTGTTTTTTACAACAGGAGACTGCTAGCTCATGGGGCCCATATAGATAACACTGTGCTCACACCTGTGTGTTCTGCACAACACAGCTAAAATGCTCAATAGAATGCTAAAAGTCAATAGATAAATAAAAAGTAATGTGATCAGAGGGCTGTCAAAAGAGGCTTAGATACAAGGTAATCACAGATGTTAAAAGTATATTAACCCCTTAACGACCAAGGACATGCTAGGTACATCCTTCAAAAAACGTCCCTTAATGACCGCGGACGTACCTAGCATGTCCTCAGTAAAAATGAGCGCTGGAAGCTATCAGGATCACTTCCAGCCACTCTAAGGGTATTGCAGTGATGCCTTGATATTGAAGCATCGTGCAATAACCCCCAGTCAGTAACAGATGCAGAAAGGGCCACTCTGTGAGCTGTTTGGGGGGATCAGGGAGGTTGGGGTAAGGGGGTATCCTACACTGCAGAGAATGTATTAAAATAAATATTTAAAAAAAAAAAAAACTTTTATTTTCTTCCTGGCAGACTTACTGACTATTGGGGGGGTGGGAAGAGAGCTGTTTGGGAAGGATTAGGGGTGGGAATTGTCAGGTAGGAGGGTAATCTCTACACTAAAGATAAACTTAACTTTACAAGCTACCTAATTAACCCCTTCACTGCCAGCAATAATGACTGCTCAGAATCATAGCGGTTCTTGTATGCAGCATGCAGACATGGTTAATAAAGCAATGGTTTTGTAAAGCAGTTAAATAAACAAGCTATGATTCTGAGCGATCATTTTTAGTTACTTACAGAATTATTCCCCTTCAGCATAAACAGAGCATTGCTCATGCACAAATCGCGGGTTCATGCAGGATCGAGTAGTTTCATGGTGGAGATGAGTACATAATCAGGATGATGCTTGGGGGTAGGAGGGCTCATGCGGCCATCTCAAAATGGCCGATGATGAACTAGTAACTATTTTTACTTTCACACTACATATCTATCCACATTGGGATAATGTTTGCAATACTAATCGTTGCAAACATTATCTAAATGAGTTGGAAGATTTTTTTAGGTTGATTGTCCCTTTAAGTAACAATACAGATACCACTTGCTACTAAGCTAAAAATACACATAAGGGAAAAACTCCTCCAACGTTATCTAATCACCCTCGTTATAAACCCATTTTTGGACAAACATATTTTTTCGACAAAGACAGACTGTTTTTTTCAACAAGACAGAGAGCTAGTTGAAATATGAGAAAGACCCCTGACGCGGTCGCGTTTCACATTACTCTTCCTCAGAGGGGGTGCGGCAGGCTGCAGATTCACTCTATTTATACGTGTCAAGTTGTCGCCTACTCTGACGTCATTTTCTTTGTGTTGCTTTTGATAAGTTAACAGATTTTCTCCCACATATGAGTTATCTATTAGTTTGGGTCTGATTAATGATTTAGACTTGATTTTAATGCTAGTACGATTATACATGCAAAGAAAATTAAAAGGTCTAAATTAATTTTTTTCTGTACATACATGCTAAAAAACGGAAGAGGATGGCAATATATTACATTTGTGTTTAAAGCCCATTACAATCAATGTTGATTATTAATAGGTTTAAAAAAAAATTATTGACATGTACAGTATATGCGCTTATAAAGATGAAAAACAGGATTTTACTAGTTAATAGAATATGGTAGGTTCAATGGAATGATTGGCAAATGTGTGCACCTATGAAAATGAAATATAGTGACAAAGCTGTATGAAAACACTTTGTTTATTTTACCTGTCAGAATTTTAAATGGAATAATTGATATAGTATTTTGATACATTGTCATGCTGTATTTGGACACTGATATTGTTTGAGAATAAGATACTTGTATTGAAATTAATGGTGCAAGTGCGTGTGAACTGATGTGTGCAAAAACAAAAAAAAATGTTATTTTCCTTCTCAGGAAATTTCTAAATAATGTGCGAATGCTTGGGGATATTGTGGATGAGAAAACTAGGGTGAGCAAAAACATAATTTTAATCCGTGCTAATAAAGAGTGGGAAACAAATAACAAATAAAAGATAATAATAATAAATAAATTTCCTAATTGGAATGTGCGTATTGCAAAAGATCACATTTTAACGGTAAAAAAAATATATTGGATAAAAGGTGATCTTAGGTTTATAATGGTCAAGAAATAATAATATGTGTTTATATAAAGACAAAAAAGAGTGTTATATGTGAAACTTATTATCCCATAACCTGTGAATGTGATGAACATAAATAAAGTTATTCTCAAGAAAAATAACTTGAACAATTAAACAGCATTGTTTGAATATTTATATTTTTCTGGCTGGATTGACAATTATTGAAAACTACTGCTATCATTGGATTTATGCTGAGAATTTGGACTGCATTGAAAATGTTACTTGCTTTATCATAGATATACACTGTAGTTGTTGTAATCATTTAGAGTAGACCATAGGGTTTCACACTATTTAAGAGGTGGATCCATCTACATTCCATTTGTAATAATACACGTTCTAGGTCTCCTCCCTGTATGCCCAAATTTGCCTTTTGTACCACTGCAAATTTAAATAATTTCTCATTATTGTTATGTTTAGAAAAGAAGTGTCTGGCAACACTGGTTTGTGTTTTACCATCTGCTAGGTCTTTGGGTGCTTTTCGTATATTTCTGCAGTGATCATATATACGTTTACTGATCTGTCGAGTGGTCATGCCTGTGTAGAATAAATTGCATGGGAATTTCAAAACATATTTCACCCCTGATGTTGTACATGAGAAATAATTGGTTAGATTATGTGTATAATTGTATTTGTCTTTAATGTATTTTATTTTCCATACATGAGAACATGAATTGCAAGTTCCTTAGGGTAATATACCGCTGGTTCTTGTAGTTTTTTTGGGGATGTGTATGAAATGGCTTTTGACTAAGGAGTCTCTTAAATTTTGTGTTCTTTTATACCCTATAGCAACTTTTGTACCTATTTGACTGGCTAGTAGAGTAAAATTTAGTAATATGTGCTAGTTTTCATTTATCATTATGACTACTTCTTTGGTTTGTTAATTATATGTGGTTATTAATCTGATGGTATTGTCCTTTTCTTTAATTTTAGGCTGTAGTAGAGTGTCTCGTGTTGTGTTTAGGGCTTGCATACGTGCCCTTTTAATCGATCTATTGCTGTATCCTCTGCTACTGAGTCTGGACATTAGATTGATGGATTCTTGTTTGTACCTATCAGTATTAGAACAATTTCTTCTGAGCCTTAGGTATTCACCTTTTGGTATTGCTCTTAAGGTGCTGGAAGCATGTGCACTTGTATGGTGAAATAATGTATTTGTAGCTGTTTCTTTTCTTTATAATGATGTGGAGACACATCCATCATTATTTTTTACTATAATTAGATCTTAAAAATGTTTTTGTTTTGGGCTGTGCTCATATGTTAATTTATATTGAAAATATTTTGATTTAGTAGCGTCATGAATGTAGATCACTGAGTATCATTCCCATATGAATAAGACATCAGCGATGTGTCTTACCCATAGAGGCATTTGTTCAATGTGTTTACTAATTTGATCTGAAAAAACTGTTAATTGTTCCCACCAACCAAGGAATAAATTAGCATACATTGGGGCACAGGCAGTGCCCATCGCTGAACCCTGTGTTTGTAGGTAGAAATTGTCTTGAAAAGTGAAAAAAATAGAATGTAGAATGAAATGTAATAATTTTAAGATGACATCATTACGCAATTGATTATCAGTTTGATTTGTATTGAGGAAATGTTTTGCTGCTTTTTCTCCCAAGTCGTGAGTAATGCTTGTGTAGAGAAACTCTCCATCAGCAGTGACTAGAATAGAGTCCTCATTTAATGTATATTTTCAAGTTTTTGTAGGACCTCCATAGTATCTTTGACATAAGAGGGTAATGTATACAGGTATTCTCTTAGTCTTAGGTCTATGTACTGGCTGGCTTTCTGAGTAAGGTTGTCATTGCTTGATACTATAGGTCTGCCTGGCGGATTTTATTTGTTTTTCTGAATTTTTGTATTAAGTATAGTGTTGCCACTTTTGGATGTTGTTGTGTTAAGAATACTTTTTTTCTGTCTCCTTAATGACTTCATCTTTATGTGCCTGTGAGATTATTTTATTGTATATTTTTAAGTACATTTTTGTAGGATTGCCTAAAAATGTTTGTAACATACTTTATTATTTAATTGTTTTTTAACTTCTTCCAGGTATGCAGATTTATGCCATAGGACTATGTTTCCTCCCTTGTCAGATGGCTTCACTATTGTGTCATCCCAGGATTGAATTTCTTTTAATGCCTGTCTTTCTTTGAAAGTCAGGTTTGATATTTGTTTTATCAGGGGAAATTGTTCAATCTGTTTTTGCCTTTTAATGCCTGTCTTTCTTTGAAAGACATTGATGATATATCTTACCCATAGAGGTATTTGTTCAATGTGTTTACTGAATTGATCTTAAAAAAACTGTTAATTGTTCCCACCAACCAAGGAATACATTAGCATACGTTGGGGCACAGGCAGTGCCAATCACTGTACCCTGTGTTTGTAGCTATAAATTGTCTTGAAAAGGGAAAAAATTAGAATGAAGAATGAAATGAAATACTTTTAAGATGAAATCATTATGCAATTGATTATCAGTTTGATTTGTATTTGGGAAATATTTTACTGCTTTTTCTCCCAAGTCGTGAGTAATGCTTGTTTAGAGAGACTACATCAGCTGTGATTAGAATAGAGTCCTCATTTAAGTGTATATTTTCAAGTTTTTGTAGGACCTTCATAGTATCTTTGACATGAGGGTAATGTATACAGGTATTCTCTTAGTCTTAGGTCTATGTACTGGCTGGCTTTCTCAGTAAGGTTGTCATTTCCTGATACTATAGGTCTGGACTGTCTGGTGAATTTTTATGCTTTTGTGAATTTTTGGTATTAAGTATAGCGTTGCCACTTTTGGATGTTGTTTTGTTAAGAATACTTTTTCTGTCTCATTAATGACTTCATCTTTATGTGCCTGTGAGATTATTGTATTGTACTCTTGTAAGTACATTTCTGTAGGGTTGCCCAATAATTATTTGTAACATACTTTATTATTTAATTGTTTTTTTTTTATGTCTTCCAAGTATGCAGATTTATCCCATAGGACTATGTTTCCTCCCTTGTTGGTTGGCTTCACTATTGTGTCATCCCAGGATTGAATTTCTTTTAATGCCTGTCTTTCTTTGAAAGTCAGGTTTGATTTTTGTTTTATCAGGGGTAATTTTTCAATCTGTTTGCATACTATTTGGTTTAAAATTTGAATTTCTGTGATAGACTGGTTGGTGGCATATACTTGGATTTATTTTTAAAAGATTGTCTCCATTCATATTCTGATGCTTGACTACTTTCTGTTAGTAGATGTTCTAACTCATTCAGTGCTGCTTGATCAGCCACAGTCTAATCCTCCCCGAATTCTTTTTTTAAGAATAATTTTTAAGTAATAATTTCCTTGTATATAGATGTAAATATCTTTCAAATTATTTCAAATTTGTTAAAGGGAAACTAAACCAAAATTATTTCTTTCATGATTCAGATAGAGCATGCAATTTTAAGCAACATTCTAATTTATTCCTATTATCAATTTTTCTTTGTTCTCTTGCTATCTTTATTTAAAAAGCAGGAATGTGATGCATAGGAGCCGGCCCATATTTGGTTGAGAACTTGTGTTATGCTTGCTTATTGGTGGGTAAATGTAAGCCTCCAATAATCAAGCACTACCCATGGTGCTGAACCTAAAATGGGCTGGCTGCTAAGATTTACATTCCTGCTTTTAAAATAAAGATAGCAAGAGAACGAAAAAAAATTATAATAGGAGTAAATTACAAAGTTGATTAAAATGTCATGCTCTATCTGAATCATGAAAGAAAAAAAATGGGTTCCGTGTCCCTTTAAGGCTTGTAGTGGGATATAAGGTTTACCCTTTTGCAAGTACTTGATAGTGGTTGTCTGTTAGGTTGTGTTGTGTTAAATTTAAAATTCTTAGGTTCCCATCCTGATTTTGGAGAAGGGACTGAGTTGTCTCCTTTGGGAAGTCCTTGATGGGGGGGGGGGGGGTATTGTTCTTGCGTTTGTGCTGCCTGCCTGTTTGTATTTGTGAACTCTGTAAATGGGGTGTTTGAGTTACTAAAGGATTAAATAAAAAAGTAGATGAAGTGTTAGAAGAGGATGTCATTGGGGGAACAGTAGTGTTGGAGGCTGTTTGTAAAGCCATTAAATAGGATCTAGTATAGGTTCTGGATAGTATTGAAGGATCTAAAGCAAAACTTGCATTAACGTCCTCTGGCTCAGATTGTTAAGATTCACTATCTGTATAAAAATCTCTGTATTAGAAGTGGATAGTTTTCTGTGTGAATTATAGTTCCTATACTTTTTTTGCCATCAATATACTCTATTATTTGTGTAGTCATTTTGATCCCTTACGTATTTCGATTTCATAATCTGAACTAGTTCTTTCTCTAACTTGTCCAATTCACCTTGATACTTTGTGTACAAGGAATTACATTTTTCTATTTGTTCAAGGTGTTGGAGATAGTCATTTTGTATTTTAATTTCTTGATCTAGTCTTGCTATCTCATCTTTATAAGATTTGATTAAGATTTCCATGCATGTTAATGAGCAAAGGCTCAAAGCTTCCTCCCATCCCAGCTCTCTACATGGGCTAGTCTTTTAAGCTCATAGCATAGGCAGGAAACATTTTTATTCTGAGACCTCTTGGAATGATATTATCTTGTTGGTATTTCTCAAAGAAATGTAAATTCCACCATCTTTTAGAATGTTTATATGTTGTTTTGTGTAACTGACACAGTAAATTATTTAACTGTTCCTCACCTATATCAGAGGGAACTGTTGTGGCAGGGTTTAAGATCTAATTGAATTCTTGTAGGCATTTTTGCAGTCTAGTTTGAAGATCTTGTTGTAAATTCATGTTTACGACCTAGAAATCCAGTATACCTAGGTATATAAATGTAGGAAAATTAGGGTTTTGGTCCTATGAGAAAAAAGTATATTTTGGATAACCTTGTAGTACACAATGGTTTAATTAGGAGGTAACTATCTTAAAGTGGGCATTAGCATTATAATGTACAAGTATACACAAAAAAACTATAATAGATAGGTAGAGAGAAATAAATACTATTTAGCACATTATTAGATTATTTTAAAAATAAGACAATGTTTATTAGTGATTCTTTTAAAGGACAGCATTTTCCTACATTTATATACCTAGGTACAGGCATTAAAAGAAATTAAATCCTGGGATGACACAATAGTTAAGCCATCCGACAACGGAGGAAACATAGTCCTATGGGATAAATCTGAATATAGGGAAGAAGTGAAAAAACAATTAAATAATAAAGTATGTTACAAAAAATTATTGGACAACCTTATAGAAATGTACTTATAAAAGTACAATAAAATATTCTCACAGGCACATAAAGATGAAGTCATTAATGAGACGGAAAAAATATTCTTAACACAACAACATCTAAAAGTGGCAACACTATACTTAATACCAAAAATTCACAAAAACATAAAAAAATCCGCCAGGCAGACCTATAGCATCAGGCAATGGCAACTTTACTGAGAAAGCCAGCCAGTACATAGACCTAAGACTAAGAGAATACCTGTATACATTACCCTCTTATGTCAAAGATACTATGGAGGTCCTACAAAAACTTGAAAATATACACTTAAATGAGGTTTATATTCTAATCACTGCTGATGTAGAGTCTCTCTACACAAGTATTAATCATGACTTGGGAGAACAAGCAGTAAAAAATTTTCTCAATACAAATCAAACTGATAATCAATTGCATAATGATTTCATCTTAAAATTATTACATTTCATTCTACATTCTAATTTTTTCACTTTTCAAGACAATCTCTACCTACAAACACAAGGTACATGGATGGGCACTCCCTGTGCCCCAACATATGCTAATTTATTCCTTTGTTGGTGGGAACAATTAACAGTAAACACATTGAACAAATACCTCTATGGGTAAAATATATCGACAATGTCTTATTCATTTGGGAAGGATCCCTCAGTGATCTACATTTATTCATGACACTACTAAACCAAAATATGTTCAATATAAATTAAACATATGAGCACAGCCCAAAACAAATACATTTTTTTAGATCTAACTATAGTCAAAAATAAAGATAGATCTGTCTCCACATCATTATATAGAAAAGAAACAGCTACAAATAAATTATTTCACCATACAAGTGCACATGCTCCCAGCACCTTAAGAGCAATTCCAAAAGGTGAATTCCTAAGGCTCAGAAGAAATTGTTCTAATACTGATACGTACAAACACGAATCCATCAATCTTATGTCCAGACTCAGTAGCAGAGGATACAGCAATAGATCTATTAAAAGGGAACATATGCAAGTCCTAAACACAAGACACTCTACTATAGCCTAAAATCAAAGAAAAGACAATACTATCAGATTAATAACCGCCTATAATTCGCAAACCAAAGAAGTAGCCAAAATAATAATTGAAAACTGACACATATTACAAAATTATACTCTATTAGTCAAATAGATACAAAAGTTGCGATAGGGTATTAAAGACAAAGAAATGTAACTGCTTAGTCAAAAGCCATTACATACACATCCCCCCAAAAATGGGGGGGAGACCTAGAATGTGTATTATTACAAATGGAATGTAGATGGATCTACCTCTTAAATAGTGTGAAACCCTATGGTCTAAATGATTACAACAACTACAGTGTATATCTATGACAAAGCAAGTAACATTTTCAATACAGTCCAATTTCTCAGTATAAATCCAATGATAGCAGTAGTTTTCAATCATTGTCAATCCAGCCAAAGAAATATAAATATTCAAACAATGCTGTTAAATTTTTCAAGTTTTTTTTATTTTTCTTGAAAATAACTTTATTTATGTTCATCACAGTCACAGGTTATGGGATAATAATATTCCCATATAACACAGATTAAAATGATGTTTTTGCTCACCCTAGTTTTCTCATCCACAATATCCCCAAGCAGTTGCACATTATTTAGAAAATTCCTGAGAAGCAAAATAACATGCACACGCACTCACACCATTAATTTCAATACAATTATCTTAGTCTCAACCAATATCCGTTACTGTATCACTTATTCCATTTAAAATTCTGACAGGTAAAATAAACAAAGTGTTTTCATACAGCTTTGTCACTATATTTCATTTCCATAGGTGCACATATTTGCCAATCATTCCATTGAACCTACTAAATTCTTTTGACTAGTAAAATCAAAAAAGTCCTGTTTTTCATCTTTATAAGCGCATATACATGTCAATCATTCTTTTTGAACCTATTAATAATCAACATCGATTGTAATGGGTTTTAAACACAAATGTAATATATTGCCATCCTCTTCTGTTTTTTTAGCATGTATGTACAGAAAAAAATCATTTAGACCTTTAAATTTGATCGTACTAGCATTAAAATCAGTCTTAATCATTAATCAGACCCAAACTATCAGAGGACTTATATGTAGGAGAAAATCCGTTAACTTATCAAAAGCAACACAAAGAAAATGACGTCAGAGTAGGCGGCAACTTGACAAGTATAAATAGAGTGACTCTAAAATAGAGTGAATCTGCAGCCCGCCGCACCCCCTCTGAGGAAGCGTAATGTGAAATGCAACCGCGTCAGGGGTCTTTCTCATATTTTAACTAGCTCTCTGTCTTGTCGAAAAACCTGTCTGTCTTTGTTGAAAAAAATATATGTTTATTTGTCCAAAAATGGGTTTATAACAAGGGTGATTAGATAACGTGGGAGGAATTTTTCCCTTATGTGTGTTTTTGGCTCTGTAGCAAATGGTATCTGTATCGTTACTTAACGACCTTATATTCCTAATACATTCCAAAGTCTAAGATCCCATAACGCTAACCCTTCATTATAGTAGCAATCCTTTTTTGCTAACTACCATATACCCTTAGACAAACACTTAATTGTTTAACAAACTTTCAAATAACTGAGACAGAGATTAAAGAACATAATGAACTCCTTAAAAAATTTGAAGAAAAATTCGATTTTGTAGAAACGTATCAGACATACCAAAAAGAATTAGACAAACTTGAGAATGAACTAATTCAAACCAAAAAACAAAAACTGCAGAGAGATATAGATGATTTCCAACAACAAAGAATTTATAGATGGAGATATCAGACATCCAACAGAAATAGGTATAATAGGACTCAAATAAGAGAAAACAACAGTGGTACAGAAACAGAAACTGACATCTCTGATAATGAAAGTAATAGAGATGAAACGGAGCCTATGACAAGAGAGTTCCCAGTATCAGCAACACTAGTTAATCCTTTACCGGGTACATCTAACACCAATAGAGAAGTGTCTTTTTTAGCATTAAGTCACCGACAACAACAAACATTAAATCCGACAACAGCCAACAAACCAACAAGGGGAAACAAAAGGAAAAACACAGGCCCCCAAAGACAATCAGAGAGGAAGAAAGAGATGTGTCCATTCACCACAATCAGGACCAACTCATGAGAGTAATTAATCTGAGTAAACACTCTCTGAATATTAACCATGAGAGTGTCCTCTCTAAAGGATTAACTTTCTGCCCCACCAATACTCTAAACAAGTTTGAGTTAATTAAAGACATACACCTATTCTCACGAAAGCTGTTACTTAAAAAGATGTATTCAAATAAAAATGATCCCTCTCTATCTAAGGAGGAATTAGACTCTCTGCAAGATCTGGAAGATCTTTTAAGTGAATCTGATACTGAAACCCATGCTACCCAATGGAAGAAAGGGTTAAAACCGAAATCCACATATACACCATCTGCATCAATTTCACCTCAAGTCAGTGTTTTCTCACAGATTGTATGCCAAAAAATTGAAACTTTACCTATTTTTGATGCGAATAATAACCTCACTCTCCCTGAAAAAAGGGCATTGAATGATATTCAAACATGGACAGATGTAGTCATTAAGCCGTCAGACAAGGGCGGAAACATAGTATTGTGGCCCAAAGATGACTATGTTGATGAAGCCATGAGACAGTTATCTAATAAAGATTGTTATAAAAAACTACTACTCAATCCTCAATCTGACTATATGGAACAATATAATAAACTCATAGTTAGGACATGGGAGAACGGAACCATCACTAAAACCGAAAAAAATTTCCTGATACAAAAGAACCCTACTCTAGCGACTATATACTTTCTGCCTAAGGTCCACAAAAACCTTACCAAACCACCAGGAAGACCCATAGTATCGGGCAATAATAATCTAACTGAGGCAGCTAGCAGATATATAGATCAGAGATTAAGGGAATACCTTACTGCTATGCCCTTGTATGTCCGTGATACTATGGAGGTCTTAAAAATTATGCAAAACTTACATCTGAATAGTGATACCTGGCTCATCACCGCAGATGTAGAGTCACTATATACCAGTATCAGACATAATGATGGTATACAGGCAGTCAAATACTTTCTTTCCACCAATGAATCGGATAACAAAGACCATAATGAGTTTATCTTACTCCTTTTGAAGTATGTCCTGACTCATAATATCTTCACATTTAAAGATAGTTTCTACCTACAAACACAAGGAACTGCCATGGGCACTTCTTGTGCCCCAACATACGCTAATTTGTTCCTGGGGCACTGGGAACAAAAAATTGTTTTTTCTGAAGGCATGGAGAAATACACAGACCATATACCTCTATGGATAAGATACATCGATGATGTACTATTTGTTTGGGAAGGTACACGTGAACATCTTGATGAGTTCTTTTCAGTTCTCAATCAAAACAAATTCAACATCAAATTGACATACCAAGCCGATTTGGGTAAAATTGATTTCCTAGATCTAACAATTACAAAAAATACTGATGGCACCATTGCAACAAAGGTCTTTAGGAAAGAAACTGCTACAAATTCATTATTGCACAGGACAAGTGCACATCCAGGATGCACTTTAAAAGCAATTCCATATGGGGAGTTCTTGCGGTTGAGGAGAAATTGTTCTGATGTCTCTATATATGAAAATGAAAGTAAACTTCTTACAACCAGGCTACTACAAAGAGGCTACAGCAATAGGGCCATCAAACAGGCAAAATTCAAAGCTCTGAAAACATCCAGAGACACTTTATTGTGTCCTAGAATCAAAGACAATTCCACCACCATTCCTAGACTGATCACTACATACAATCCGCAGATGCAAAGTGTGATTAAGATACTCAATGAGAACTGGCATATCCTCACCAGTGACCCTGAGCTTAAAGATACATTAGGAGCGAGAGTACAAATAGGCTATAAGAGACCGAGAAATCTAAAAGATCAACTGGTACAGAGTCATTATATACACACTCCAAAAAAAAGTGATACTGACCCTGGCATGTACCCATGTGGTACATGTTCTGTCTGTCCTCATGTTAGGAAAATCAAAGAAATTCAGGACAAATATGGGAAAAGCCAAAAACTTAAACACCACTTCACATGCAGATCCCTGGGAGTTATTTATATCATCTATTGTGTATGTGAGAAAGCCTATGTAGGCATGACGACCAGAGAGGCAAGGGTCAGAATTTTGGAACATAAAAACAATATCAAGAACGCAGAAAAAGACCTACAAAAAGGCAAAAAGATTACAAGTGTAGCAAAACATTTCTTACTTAAACATCAAGGATCAAGCAGCCATTTAAAATTTTCTGTTCTGCAGAAAGTCTCCCTTGGCATTAGAGGAGGCAATTTAGAAAATTCATTATTAAAAGCAGAATGCCGTTGGATACATCTACTCAATACTGTACATCCACACGGATTAAATGAATTCAACAATTACAATGTTTACCTATAATAAGTCTTAATTTTAAAAGATCTTCCCTTTTCACACCATTTTAATATTAAGTTAATAAAAACACAGTCTATGTACACAGTAGCTTTTCACTAACCCTTATGAGCGTTGAATATATGTTTTACACTTAGGCAAAAATTGTCTATACATAAATTATCACTTTTCAGCCATTACTACCTCCCCCATTAATTCTCTACAATTATTAATTAATATTTTTTTCCACTGTAGTGCAGAAAGACTTTTCACTTCTATACATGTTTGGAACACATGATTCAATATATTTTATGTGGAATTTATTTATTCACGCACATTCCCCTTCTCTCTCACACTTTTTGTGAGCATCACATCCTTTCATTATTTATGTATGTCCTCTGTTCACATTTCATCACCATACTGTATTTCACTTACACTATCTAGTCCCTAGAATCTTATTTATTTACTTATTTATTTATTTTTTTGTGGATATAGTTTTCCTGTATATTTGATTAATAATCAATCTGAGTACAACTATCATGTATGGTATTTAAAATACGGCACTTTAATGAAAACTTTCTTAAACTGTGAACTTTCAGTTTGATCAGAGAACAGTAATATGGTGTCCGTAATATTGGACTACTATTGAATGACAACCAATATTTTAACTTGTTAGAATTTTTTATTGAGTGTCTATCCCAGTATCGATATAAATAAAGTTTCATAAATCCATCTACGGTATAATGTAAAACCAGGTGATATAGATGATTTAGATACTATATCTAGGTAATGACCAGCAGCTTTCCACTAATACAATGGATCACTAACAGAGACATCATTCACAAGTAATACATATCGCAGTAATGAATAAAGCGCACTCAATATTTTATATCTCGTTCTTGATGTTTGACTATGTACCGGATAGATACATTCAACTCTTGCTCTTTCAAATGACTTTCTGACAAATTTAGCTCGTAAATGATAACTTATCAGCTCTTTAAGTAAATGTGCCGTTTTGAACTTCCATGTGTCACACTGCAAGGATTGACCAATGAGAAGTCACATAGCGGTATTCCGTTGAACCAATCAAAACACGGAGGCGGGTTCTTGATTCCAACATAACCCGCTCTGTCCGGCCGGCGCGTACCCCTCTGAGGAAGCGTAATGTGAAACGCGCGTCAGGGGCACGAACACGGGGTTACTGAACCCCCAATTTTTAATTTGCTGACTCAGTGCTAGCACTCTTGATATTATTCCAATATTCATAGACAGTTAAAAGTAATCAGGTCTCCGCTATAGAAGAGACCTTTTTATAGCTTAGTCCTCATTCACGTCTAATGTAGACGATTTAACTTGGTGGCTGTTTGTAATGGGATATCTCTAAGTATTTCAGTGGTAATTTTCTGGCCGATAATAGGGGTCAGATTTCTAAAACTCATAAATTTACGGTAATAAGCAGACTAACTGCACAGCATTCAAACTGGCTGATTAAGCACTATGGTGTGATGTGTTATAATTGCTGACACGCTTGTTAGTTTGCAGCAAACAATAGCGACTTATATTAATTAAAAAGCAGGCTATCTGCACCGCATTCAAACTAGCTTATCAAGCACTACTATTGGATGTGGTAAAATTACGACAAGGTCTGTTAGTTTGTAGCAAACAATATCGGTCTATGCTAATTTGTTCAAATATATCCACCCTGAATACCAGGTCACAAATACCACGGCAAACAGCTATATTGTGGCTCAATAAGAGGCACTCAACATATTTTGTCTCTTTAATCCAGGCTTATATTTTATATCTATGGGGCCTATATATTGACCACTTGAACTATTACTAGCAATAGTATCGTTAACAATAATCTCAGTGCAACTCTCACTCAGTTTAGGACTCAAACACGCAGATATTTAAGGCTGTGCTTGGGTTGGCTAATTCATGCACTAATACCCAGCACTTCAGACTATACAGTGTTTTTGCCTATCCTAATAGTGTAGACTTGCCTTAAAGGAGGACTAACTAATACAGCAATTATTTTTTCTTGCTGTCTATAATCTATTATATACTAACAGGGTTCAATATTGCAACACTATAAATAGTTTAGATTCCCTGCTAGTTACTATAATTTGAATACGGGAGTGCTATCTGATATACCAATAATATTATCTGAGTTCCAGCTAGTTTTAATAGTATGTGTGTGTGTGCATGTGTATGAGTCCAGCCGGACTTTCAATATATTTTTTCACTAATAAAGTTATTTAGTATAAATGTGAATGATCGGATGATTTTGATACTTACTTATTCTTTATGTGTCTGACCTTTATCTACAGTGGGTACAGTTATTACACAATCCAGCAACCTGCAATCTTTCTCTTTGTGTGTTGCAAATCTCTCTTGCACACATATTTGTACATTTCTATGTATATTATTGCATTAGGTTCTGGGATTCTGGGACTATAAGTATTATACAAAGTGATTCAGTCCTTGAATATAAGAATTTCAACCCACTTCATTTCCCTCGCCACCCCCAGTTAACAAAGAAAATGACGTCAGAGTAGGCGGCAACTTGACAAGTATAAATAGAGTGACTCTAAAATAGAGTGAATCTGCAGCCCGCCGCACCCCCTCTGAGGAAGCGTAATGTGAAATGCAACCGCGTCAGGGGTCTTTCTCATATTTTAACTAGCTCTCTGTCTTGTCGAAAAACCTGTCTGTCTTTGTTGAAAAAAATATATGTTTATTTGTCCAAAAATGGGTTTATAACAAGGGTGATTAGATAACGTGGGAGGAATTTTTCCCTTATGTGTGTTTTTGGCTCTGTAGCAAATGGTATCTGTATCGTTACTTAACGACCTTATATTCCTAATACATTCCAAAGTCTAAGATCCCATAACGCTAACCCTTCATTATAGTAGCAATCCTTTTTTGCTAACTACCATATACCCTTAGACAAACACTTAATTGTTTAACAAACTTTCAAATAACTGAGACAGAGATGTGTTTTTAACCTTTTTGGTGGCAGCAGTTTCTCCACTGTTCTCATGCTGTCTTTTAAAAGAATCGCTAATAAACGTTAAGTCTTACGTTTAAAATAATCTAATCATGTGCTAAATAGTATTTCTTTTTTCTCTACCTATCTATTATAGGTTTTTTGTGCATACTATATGTACATTATAATGCTAAAGCACACATTTGGATAGTTACCTCCTAATTAAACAATTGTGTACTACAAAGTTATCCAAAAGATATTTTTTTCTCATAGGACCAAAACCCTCATTTTCCTAAACTTAACGGGACAGTTTGCTCAAAATGTTTCTCTCCTTTCATTTCTTCCCAATAATCCACTTTACCTGCTGAAGTGTATTAAATTGTTAACAAGTATTTACATTACCCTTATATTGGCATTTAAAATAGTTGATTTAGCCTGTGGTATTCCCACCTTTTCTGAAAGTTTTGACCCTAAGGCGAAATTGTGTAAACACAGCCAGCAGAAGAAATTACACTCCCAGTGGGTTATAGAAGAGATAAGGTAATAACATGTTCATTTTCGATTGTTCTCTTCAAGTATTGGTGATTGGTTTAGAGACAGATATAATATAAAGATGCATGTTTATGTACACAATGTGATAAAGTAATGAGATCTGATAATACCTACAAGCTCAACCCATTTTATTTGGTAGTGGCTTCCAAACACAAAACCTGCTAATTCAAATACACAAATAAATCTTAAGGGACCGATTTATTATCTTGCGGACGGACATGATCCGCTATAGCATGATCCGCATACGCTGTCAGCATTTATCATTGCAAAAGCAGTTCTGGTGAACTGCTTGTGCAATGCCGCCCCCTCCAATCGTCCGCTAGCATGGGGTGTCAATCAACCCGATCGTATATGATCGGGCTGATTGCTGCCTCAGAGGTGGTGGACCCCCTGTTTCTGGCGAGCCTCAAGTCTCACGCGGAAACAGCTGCATCAAGCTCCATACGGAGCTTGATGAATTGGCCGCTAAATAGCAAAATCTCATACATTTTATACACTGCAGTTGGTTAAAAAGTAATTGGAAACACATTAAGGGAAAAACTATTTTATAGTATTCTGTCCCTTTAAAGGGACAGTCTAAACTCAATACTTATTCTTTATTACTTATTGTTACATACCAGACAAACATCTTGCAAAGGTTTCCACATATATAAGCTTGTAAGAAGTACATGAAATGTTTAAATAATCATTGTTTGTTTTCAGATGAAAATAGCTGCAAAGTACCCCCCCCCACACACACACACAGCTTTCTTCTGGTCTAGTTAGCTGTTTTCTTATGACAGTTTATCAATGCATGTGCAGGTAGCTTTTTCAAATTGCACATGCACAAATCAGCGTGTGCGAGTAGGTAAACTTATTTTAGAATTGATCGTGATTGGAGAAACTTAACATACCAAAATATAAATGCAATAGGTGGACGGAGCTTGGTGTCCATTTTTTGCTTCTTACAAAGATGAATATTTAAAAAATGTTAAGTATTTTTTATAAGCTTATAAATGTGGTAGCAGTTGCAGGATGCTTCTCTGGTATGTTAAAATAAGTAATCAAAATTATGTATTGGGTCTAGACTATAACATAAAAGGATAAGGATGTAGTATTGTAAATTAGGGGGCAAATAAATCACAGTAAGTATAATTTATTTAATAAGCAAACCTACTGGTATTGTTCATACAATAACATAAGCAATCTCTCTGAGGTCCTGATGATCAAAGATTCTCGAGCTTGGAGATAAATTATAGTGCAGACATTTCAGGGGCAGAACTCTCTGAATTCTCTAGGAAAATGATAAAACCTGGAAGTCTTATAGAGATGAGAGCTGCCACCCATAGAAAGTAATTTGGCTCTCTGGGATACAGAATCTCACAGGGGAGAGTGACATTTACAGCTAATACAAATTAAACTGAAATATTTTCACTACAATTGAACTTTCTATTGCCTTTAGCTTAGTATGCATTACTTTTCTGTCAGTTAAATAAGTGTGTTGTGAATTTTGAGCAATTTCCACGTGCATACAGCTGGGAAGATACATTAGCGAGACCTGATTGTGTAAAATGCTATATTATGAGTAATAGTATATTATGAGAATTGTGAGAGTGATTCAAACAGACCATGGGAACTCTCCAGTCCCTCCCACTTTCTGAAACTGTATCTACCCTATGTAAAATAAAACTGATAAAGTGTAACATCATTTTTTAATATACACATTTACAAAGAATGATCTTCATTTTTTAAACTTACACAGAAACTTTCCAATCATAATCCGAATGTGTGCCTTACCTAAATGCATTAAAAAAACAAGTGTGTGTGTGTGTATATACTGTATATACAGTATACCTGTATGTATATATATATATATATATATATATATATATATATATATATATATATAATTCCAGGAAACTTATCTGCCAGGGTGTTCTATAAATCTTCATATAAAGCCAAATATAAGCACTCAATGGACTTCAGAAAACATATAGTGAAATTATTTTATTCCAAATGTGACAGATTTATATGAAGATTTATACAGCACCCTGACAGATAAGTTTGCTGAGTAAGAGTGTACCTTCGAGGGAGTAATATATATTATTTTATATATTTGGGTCTATATATATAAATATATATATATATATATATATATATATATATATATATATGACAAATAGCACACTATTGTTAGCAAAGACGCGATATTGCAATATCTACCTCACATTAACTTGTGCACGTATTAGAAGCTGATCGAAGTACACCAAACTAAACATAAATACATTAAAATAAAGTGTTACACTCATATAGATAGAAAAACAGTTCTATAGGCAGGCTCCCAGACAAAAGGTAAAGAGAAAACAGAGTCTAACCGGTTTCGGTCATACAGACCGTAGTCATAGACATAAAAACGTATCACAGGTGTACATTATTTAAAACCAAAAAAACACTCCCATTGGTGGCACCTTAACAATCTCATTAACCCTGTAGATACAAAGCTAGTAAATTTTGAAAACGGACAATGATTGGAAAAAAGGAAGAAAACCTGGGAAGGAAATATATAAAGACATGCAATACAGTGCAATAATAAAGATGTAATATATACAAAACCAAGAAAATTTATACATGTGTATGACATAATCAAATGTTTGTGTGTAAATAAATATATATAATAATAATAAGGCATGGGATATGTACACATCATAGCACCATATAATAGATTATAACCTTAAATACCTATATAGCAAGTTTGCAGACTGATAAAGTATAATTTATTTATCTAAAGGAAATGGAAGGCGACATATTAAATATATAAAACCTTAGAGTTCAAGATGGTAAATCATATACAGAAATATGTCAAAAATAAAAATATGTCAAAAATAAATTTGTCAACAATAAATCCCCCAATGTTGAGTTGTAAAACAGATACCATAAAATCATCTAGACCACATAAATGTAGCAAAAGATCTGGTTGGACTTATGCTACCTCTGTAGCTTAGTACATCCTGTTTCTTGAACTGGGCTCCTGGTTTGTTATTTAGGAGTAGGAGAGGCCAAGGCCTCAGTCCCCTTTAGCTCCCAGGCTTGTTACAGCCCTGTATTTGCTCATTACTTTTTGAATTTGCACACTGCATGTTGCGTGTTTGTAACGGCTCAGAGACAATCTATCATATTATATCTGTTTGCTCAATGTATTGTGTTATATACATGTAATGTTCTGGCTTTTATCCTAGGGGTATTGTTTGTTTCTACTCATATACATACTATCAAATAAAATTATTCATATAAATATTAATTTAAATATTTATAAGGGTTAAAGGTATATAGTATATGGACATATATACACATACATATATACACATATAAACACATATACACATATGTACATATGTAAATATACTTTGGAGCCCTTTCCCCTTAATACCTATACAAAAACAAAAGAAAAATCATATTTTTGAATATTAATATGCATTATGTTTTTTTACTGTGTTTTTTTTTAAAATATTTTACATTCCAATGTTCTTCACTTAAAAGAAAATTGTTTTTGTATTTATATATATTCATATAAATATATATCTAT
Source organism: Bombina bombina (assembly GCF_027579735.1). NCBI lineage: Eukaryota > Metazoa > Chordata > Amphibia > Anura > Bombinatoridae > Bombina > Bombina bombina. The sequence goes on along the minus strand of NC_069503.1, from coordinate 573,275,993 downwards.
ATAGTAATATATTTTATAAAAAAAATATCATATATATAAATATATATATATATATATATATATATAAATATTTTAAAATAAAAAGAACATTTTATTCTATGTGATAATGCGGTGTCGGATTAGCACACAATAGGTTTTAGGTTTTATTTAAAGTTGCGCTCTCCATTGTCCTGAAGTTAGTGCACATTCGGCTAGATTTAGAGTTTTGTCGGTAACGACCCGCGTAGCTAACGCTGGCTTTTTTCCCCCCGCACCTTTTAAATACCGCTGGTATTTAGAGTTCACAGAAGGGCTGCGTTAGGCTCCAAAAAGGGAGCGTATAGCATATTTACCGCCACTGCAACCCTCAATACCAGCGGTGCTTACAGACGCGGCCAGCTTCAAAAACGTGCTCGTGCACGATTCCCCCATAGAAAACAATGGGGCAGTTTGAGCTGAAAAAAAACCTAACACCTGCAAAAAAGCAGCGTTCAGCTCCTAACGCAGCCCCATTGTTTCCTATGGGGAAACAGTTTCTAAGTCTGCACCTAACACTCTAACATGTACCCCGAGTCTAAACACCCCTAACCTTATACTTATTAACCACTAATCTGCCGACCCCGCTATCGCTGACCCCTGCATATTTTTTTAACCCCTAATATGCCGCTCTGCACACCGCCGCCACCTACGTTATCCCTATGTACCCCTAATCTGCTGCCCCTAACACCGCCGACCACTATATTATATTTATTAACCCCTAATCTGCCCCCCACAACGTCGACGCCAGCTACCTACAATAATTTACCCCTAATCTGCCGACCGGACCTCGCCGCTACTATAATAAATGTATTAACCCCTAAAGCTAAGTCTAACCCTAACACTAACACCCCCCTAAGTTAAATATAATTTTTATCTAACAAAATAAATTAACTCTTATTAAATAAATTATTCCTATTTAAAGCTAAATACTTACCTGTAAAATAAACCCTAATATAGCTACAATATAAATTATAATTATATTGTAGCTATTTTAGGAATAATATTTATTTTACATGCAACTTTGTAATTATTTTAACCAGGTACAATAGCTATTAAATAGTTAAGAACTATTTAATAGCTACCTAGTTAAAATAATTACAAAATTACCTGTAAAATAAATCCTAACCTAAGTTACAATTAAACCTAACACTACACTATCAATAAATTAATTAAATAAAATACCTCAATTATCTACAATTAAATCTAACACTACACTATCAATAAATAAATTAAATAAAATACCTACAAATAAATACAAATAAATAAACTAACTAAAGTACAAAAAATAAAAAAAGCTAAGTTACAAAAATAAAAAAAATAATTACAAACATAATAAAAACATTACAACAATTTTAAGCTAATTACACCTACTCTAAGCCCCCTAATAAAATAACAAAGCCCCCCAAAATAAAAAAATGCCCTACCCTATTCTAAAATTAAAATAGAAAAGCTCTTTTACCTTACCAGCCATTAAAAGGGCCTTTTGCGGGGCATGCCCCAAAGAATTCAGCTCTTTTGCCTGTAAAAAAAAACATACAATACCCCCCCAACATTACAACCCACCACTCACATACCCCTAATCTAACCCAAACACCCCTTAAATAAACCTAACACTAAGCCCCTGAAGATCTTCCTACCTTATCTTCACCATACTGGGTATCACAACGATTCGTCCAGGCTCCGAAATCTTCATCCAAGCCCAAGCGGGGGCTGGAGATCCATCATCCGGCTGAAGTCTTCTATCAAGCGGCAAAAAGAAGTCCAGAAGAGGCTCCAAAGTCTTCATCCTTTTCGGGCAGAAGAGGAGATCTGGACCGGCAACCATCTTCATCCAAGCGGAATCTTCTATCTTCATCCGATGACAAGCGGCTCCATCTTGAAGACCTCTAACGCTGGTTTTGATGGCTAACGCCAAACTCTAAATCTAGCCAATTGGCTTTTCCTCACGCGTAGCATACTGTGTGTGTGTGAGTGTATACAGGGAGTGAAGAATTATTAGGCAAATGAGTATTTTGACCACATCATCCTCTTTATGCATGTTGTCTTACTCCAAGCTGTATAGGCTCGAAAGCCTACTACCAATTAAGCATATTAGGTGATGTGCATCTCTGTAATGAGAAGGGGTGTGGTCTAATGACATCAACACCCTATATCAGGTGTGCATAATTATTAGGCAACTTCCTTTCCTTTGGCAAAATGGGTCAAAAGAAGGACTTGACAGGCTCAGAAAAGTCAAAAATAGTGAGATATCTTGCAGAGGGATGCAGCAGTCTTAAAATTGCAAAGCTTCTGAAGCGTGATTATCGAACAATCATGCGTTTCATTCAAAATAGTCAACAGGGTCGCAAGAAGCGTGTGGAAAAACCAAGGCGCAAAATAACTGCCCATGAACTGAGAAAAGTCAAGCGTGCAGCTGCCAAGATGCCACTTGCCACCAGTTTGGCCATATTTCAGAGCTGCAACATCACTGGAGTGCCCAAAAGCACAAGGTGTGCAATACTCAGAGACATGGCCAAGGTAAGAAAGGCTGAAAGACGACCACCACTGAACAAGACACACAAGCTGAAACGTCAAGACTGGGCCAAGAAATATCTCAAGACTGATTTTTCTAAGGTTTTATGGACTGATGAAATGAGAGTGAGTCTTGATGGGCCAGATGGATGGGCCCGTGGCTGGATTGGTAAAGGGCAGAGAGCTCCAGTCCGACTCAGACGTCAGCAAGGTGGAGGTGGAGTACTGGTTTGGGCTGGTATCATCAAAGATGAGCTTGTGGGGCCTTTTCGGGTTGAGGATGGAGTCAAGCTCAACTCCCAGTCCTACTGCCAGTTTCTGGAAGACACCTTCTTCAAGCAGTGGTACAGGAAGAAGTCTGCATCCTTCAAGAAAAACATGATTTTCATGCAGGACAATGCTCCATCACACGCGTCCAAGTACTCCACAGCGTGGCTGGCAAGAAAGGGTATAAAAGAAGAAAATCTAATGACATGGCCTCCTTGTTCACCTGATCTGAACCCCATTGAGAACCTGTGGTCCATCATCAAATGTGAGATTTACAAGGAGGGAAAACAGTACACCTCTCTGAACAGTGTCTGGGAGGCTGTGGTTGCTGCTGCACGCAATGTTGATGGTGAACAGATCAAAACACTGACAGAATCCATGGATGGCAGGCTTTTGAGTGTCCTTGCAAAGAAAGGTGGCTATATTGGTCACTGATTTGTTTTTGTTTTGTTTTTGAATGTCAGAAATGTATATTTGTGAATGTTGAGATGTTATATTGGTTTCACTGGTAAAAATAAATAATTGAAATGGGTATATATTTGTTTTTTGTTAAGTTGCCTAATAATTATGCACAGTAATAGTCACCTGCACACACAGATATCCCCCTAAAATAGCTAAAACTAAAAACAAACTAAAAACTACTTCCAAAACTATTCAGCTTTGATATTAATGAGCTTTTTGGGTTCATTGAGAACATGGTTGTTGTTCAATAATAAAATTAATCCTCAAAAATACAACTTGCCTAATAATTCTGCACTCCCTGTATATATTTATGTGTATACATGTGTTTTTATATCTTTATATATGTATATGCATACATATAAACACATAAACATGTTTATACACATGATACACATATAGACGTATATATATATATATATATATATATATATATATTTATTCCTATACACATAATAATCTATCTATTAACTAATTTTTGATAATTTCCTTTTTCCCTTGGGTATTTAATTGTTTTGCTTCTGTGCGGGTTTAGGAAAAAACCTTAAACATATAAATTTCCTAAAGTTTATACAATCAGAATCTTAAAAATTTTAATATTTTCAAATGTATTTAAACAAAAGCACTGTACACCTTACAGGTATTGAAATACACCTGGTAAAAAAAGCCAAAAAATAAGCCAGGATAAAAAAATCATTATTCCATTTTTTTATGTATTCAAGTAAAGATAATAACTAATGCACAGAAATAAAATAATAAATTGACCCCTAAGTCATTTGAATAAAATAATTTCCTCCTTACTGGATGGTAAGAACAAAAATTTTTTGTCACTTTCTATGGGGCCGATTTAAGATGTTGCAAATGCAGCTGTTTCCTCGCGAGCCTTCAGAAAACATAAGTTAAGAAGCAGCGGTCTTAAGACGGCTGCTCCTTAACTCATCCGCCACCTCGGGATGATTGACAACCCCTGCTAGCGGCCGATTGGCTGCAAATGTGCAGAGGGCAGAAATGCTTGTGCAATGTTAAATGCAGACAGCGTATGCTGTCGGCATTTAGCGATGTTGGGCGGACATGATCCGCCGGCCCCTATATATCTTTATGACTAGATGCTATAGAAGGTAACAAAAGCCTCTGATTTTTGTTGCCACTACCAGGTAGGAACTCTTCAGCCACTGTAGCATCTACGCTTATTGTGTCAATGATGAAGAATAACAACAAATGTCAAATCCATTTTACAAGGAATTTCTCCTGTTACTAACAATTAACTCATGCAGTATTTGCTGACTTTTACAATATGTTACTGAGTTTCAGCAACAAACAATATATATTCTTTTGTTTTAAAGAAATTTGGTGAGTTGTAATAGAAAGATTTATATAAATTATTAGAAAGATTGGTTGAGTCCTTTACTATCCTTTTTTTGCTGAAAAGATCTACTTTTTGTTTTGACTCTATTACAATATCGTGTTTTTGGACCGTTTCCCATACCTGTGACTGTTTTTTCAGCTCCTTGATAAAAGCTCTATTTTTACTATAGGGCCAAAAAGTTCTCTGCAGTCACAATCCAATTTCAATAGGCTTTTCAACATCTTTTTAAATGTAATGCCTTAAGGCATTGATAACTCTCCAAAATGGCCTTTTAGAAATCTTTGCAATTATTCTAAGACTATTTGTAATCATTCTATTATATTGCACATGTGCAAAAAATGGCTACTGGAGACATTGCAGAGTTGTATTAACATACATGGTCTCGATTCATTAAAGCTCTATTTATCATTATTGTTTAGGCAGTCTGCAGTGGCCAGGGCACACATTTACACATGTATACGTTAATTTACATATAAATATGAAATGAGTATATGATATCCTTTACAAATAAGGGGTCTGCAGGAAAAGTGAAATCAGGACCCCAACAAAACTAAGTCTAAGTCGCACTCGCACTGTCATGATTGTTTCTAACGGTACAGGTGTCTTCATAACCAGCCTTTAAAGTAACATTAAACACTTTGAGATGGTAATATAAAATGATAAATTGTATATATAAAACAACTCTGCAATACAGGGAGTGCAGAATTATTACGCAAATGAGTATTTTGACCACATCATCCTCTTCATGCATGTTGTCTTACTCCAAGCTGTATAGGCTCGAAAGCCTACTACCAATTAAGCATATTAGGTGATGTGCATCTCTGTAATGAGAAGGGGTGTGGTCTAATGACATCAACACCCTATATCAGGTGTGCATAATTATTAGGCAACTTCCTTTCCTTTGGCAAAATGGGTCAAAAGAAGGACTTGACAGGCTCAGAAAAGTCAAAAATAGTGAGATATCTTGCAGAGGGATGCAGCACTCTTAAAATGGCAAAGCTTCTGAAGCGTGATCATCGAACAATCAAGCGTTTCATTCAAAATAGTCAACAGGGTCGCAAGAAGCGTGTGGAAAAACCAAGGCGCAAAATAACTGCCCATGAACTGAGAAAAGTCAAGCGTGCAGCTGCCAAGATGCCACTTGCCACCAGTTTGGCCATATTTCAGAGCTGCAACATCACTGGAGTGCCCAAAAGCACAAGGTGTGCAATACTCAGAGACATGGCCAAGGTAAGAAAGGCTGAAAGACGACCACCACTGAACAAGACACACAAGCTGAAACGTCAAGACTGGGCCAAGAAATATCTCAAGACTGATTTTTCTAAGGTTTTATGGACTGATGAAATGAGAGTGAGTCTTGATGGGCCAGATGGATGGGCCCGTGGCTGGATTGGTAAAGGGCAGAGAGCTCCAGTCCGACTCAGACGCCAGCAAGGTGGAGGTGGAGTACTGGTTTGGGCTGGTATCATCAAAGATGAGCTTGTGGGGCCTTTTCGGGTTGAGGATGGAGTCAAGCTCAACTCCCAGTCCTACTGCCAGTTTCTGGAAGACACCTTCTTCAAGCAGTGGTACAGGAAGAAGTCTGCATCCTTCAAGAAAAACATGATTTTCATGCAGGACAATGCTCCATCACACACGTCCAAGTACTCCACAGCGTGGCTGGCAAGAAAGAGTATAAAAGAAGAAAATCTAATGACATGGCCTCCTTGTTCACCTGATCTGAACCCCATTGAAAACCTGTGGTCCATCATCAAATGTGAGATTTACAAGGAGGGAAAACAGTTCACCTCTCTGAACAGTGTCTGGGAGGCTGTGGTTGCTGCTGCACGCAATGTTGATGGTGAACAGATCAAAACACTGACAGAATCCATGGATGGCAGGCTTTTGAGTGTCCTTGCAAAGAAAGGTGGCTATATTGGTCACTGATTTGTTTTTGTTTTGTTTTTGAATGTCAGAAATGTATATTTTTGAATGTTGAGATGTTATATTGGTTTCACTGGTAAAAATAAATAATTGAAATGGGTATATATTTGTTTTTTGTTAAGTTGCCTAATAATTATGCACCGTAATAGTCACCTGCACACACAGATATCCCCCTAAAATAGCTATAACTAAAAACAAACTAAAAACTACTTCCAAAACTTTTCAGCTTTGATATTAATGAGTTTTTTGGGTTCATTGAGAACATGGTTGTTGTTCAATAATAAAATAAATCCTCAAAAATACAACTTGCCTAATAATTCTGCACTCCCTGTATACTTTCATTATTTATTTTGTCCTCTTTGCCTGTAATTCCATTCTGAAATTGTGAGCTTTTCAGTTCCTGTTAGAAATGGAAGTGCAGAACACTGTTAAATCCAGCACAGCCATTGGCTGCACACTCTAGTGACCTATTTATAACTGTCCCTAATTGGTCACAGCAGAGAAGGTAACACAAATTACAACATGGCAGCTCCCAGTGTTTTATAGACACTAAGGGGTCGATCCGATATAAATCGTCGCCCGCAAAAGCCGGCGACGCCAATATTTGCGCGGGTTTGGTATCCTATATACGGCGTAACCTAGAAGTTACGCCCGTATATTTCTGCCGTCGCCCGCAGTTTTTTGGGCCATAGGCAGGTATACCAAACCCGCGCAGTTTGGTATCCAATATGCAGCGTAAGGACTTACGTGGCGAAAATGGAGAAAACTTACTCCATTTTCACCTCGCCACAAAAAGCAGCCGTAAGAAGCCTTACGCTGACTATTGGAGCCCCGTAACTCCCTAAACTAACTAGAAAATAAACCTAACACCTAACGCATGCGCAATGTCTATCTCCCTGTCAACCGCGATCTGCTAAAATAAACCTAACACCTAACGCATGCGCAATGTCTATCTCCCTGTCAACCGCGATCTGCTAAAATAAACCTAACACCTAACGCATGCGCAATGTCTATCTCCCTGTCAACCGCGATCCCCCCCCCCCGAAATCCCTAATAAAGTTATTACCCCCTAAACCGCCGCTCCCGGACCCCGCCGCCATCTACATAAACTAACCCCCTACTGTGAGCCTCTAAAACCGCCGCCATCTACCTTATCTATCCCCTAAATCTGACCCCTTACACCGCCTCCACCTATATAAAAATTATTAACCCCTAATCTTATCCCCCTATACCGCCGCCAGCTATATTAATATTATTAACCCCTAATGTAAGCCCCTTACACCGCCGCCATCTCTATTAAAATGATTAACCCCTAATTTAATCTACCTACCCCGCCGCCAGCTATATTATCTATATTAACCCTAAGTATATTATAGTTAATATAGTTATTACATTATATATATTAACTATATTAACCCTAATTATATTAGGGTTAATATAGTTAATATAGTTACTATAGTATTTATATTAACTATATTAACTCTATCTAACCCTAACACCCCTAACTAAATTTATATTAAATTAATCTAATTCATTTATAAACTAAAATATTCCTATTTAAATCTAAATACTTACCTATAAAATAAACCCTAAGATAGCTACAATATAATTAATAATTACATTGTAGCTATGTTAGGGTTAATATTTATTTTACAGGTAAATTGTTAATTATTTTAACTAGGTATAATAGATATTAAATAGTTATTAACTATTTAATATCTACCTAGTTAAAATAATTACCCAATTACCTGTAAAATAAATCCTAACCTAAGTTACAAATACACCTACACTATCAATAAATTTAATAAACTACAAACATCTATCTAAAAATACAATTAAATTAACTAAACTAAATTACAAAAAAAAACAAACACTAAATTACAAAAAATAAAAAAAAGATTACAAGATTTTTAAGCTAATTACACCTATTCTAAGCCCCCTAATAAAATAATAAACCCCCAAAATAAAAAAAAATTCCCTGCCCTATTCTAAATTCAACAAATTTCAAAGCTCTTTACCTTACCAGCCCTTAAAAGGGCCTTTTGTGGGGCATGCCCCAAAGAATTCAGCTCTTTTGCATACAACAAATACAATACCCCCCCCCCATTACAACCCACCACCCACATACCCCTATTCTAAACCCACCCAAACCCCCCTTAAAAAAGCCTAACACTACCCCCCTGAAGATCTCCCTACCTTGTCTTCAGCATACCGGGCCGAACTCCTGATCCGATCCGGGCGATGTCATCCTCCAAGCGGCAAAGAAGAATTCTTCCTCCGGCGACGTCTTCCTCCAAGCGGCAGCAAAGTCTTCATTCTTCCGGCGGCATCTTCAATCTTCTTTCTTCGCTCCGCCGCCGCGGAGCATCCATCCCGGCCGACTGCTGAACTTGGAATGAGGTACCTTTAAATGACGTCATCCAAGATGGCGTCCGCCGAATTCCGATTGGCTGATAGGATTCTATTGGCTGATCGGAACAGCCAATAGAATGCGAGCTCAATCTGATTGGCTGATTGGATCAGCCAATCGGATTGAACTTGAATCTGATTGGCTGATTCAATCAGCCAATCAGATTTTTTTAACTTAATTCCGATTGGCTGATAGAATCCTATCAGCCAATCGGAATTCGGCGGACGCCATCTTGGATGACGTCATTTAAAGGTACCTCATTCCAAGTTCAGCAGTCGGCCGGGATGGATGCTCCGCGGCGGCGGAGCGAAGAAAGAAGATTGAAGATGCCGCCGGAAGAATGAAGACTTTGCTGCCGCTTGGAGGAAGACGTCGCCGGAGGAAGAATTCTTCTTTGCCGCTTGGAGGATGACATCGCCGGAGGAAGAATTCTTCTTTGCCGCTTGGAGGAAGACATCGCCCGGATCGGATCAGGAGTTCGGCCCGGTGTGGTGAAGACAAGGTAGGGAGATCTTCAGGGGGGTAGTGTTAGGCTTTTTTAAGGGGGGTTTGGGTGGGTTTAGAATAGGGGTATGTGGGTGGTGGGTTGTAATGGGGGGGGGTATTGTATTTGTTGTATGCAAAAGAGCTGAATTCTTTGGGGCATGCCCCACAAAAGGCCCTTTTAAGGGCTGGTAAGGTAAAGAGCTTTGAAATTTGTTGAATTTAGAATAGGGCAGGGAATTTTTTTTATTTTGGGGGTTTATTATTTTATTAGGGGGCTTAGAATAGGTGTAATTAGCTTAAAAATCTTGTAATCTTTTTTTTATTTTTTGTAATTTAGTGTTTGTTTTTTTTTGTAATTTAGTTTAGTTAATTTAATTGTATTTTTAGATAGATGTTTGTAGTTTATTAAATTTATTGATAGTGTAGGTGTATTTGTAACTTAGGTTAGGATTTATTTTACAGGTAATTGGGTAATTATTTTAACTAGGTAGATATTAAATAGTTAATAACTATTTAATATCTATTATACCTAGTTAAAATAATTAACAATTTACCTGTAAAATAAATATTAACCCTAACATAGCTACAATGTAATTATTAATTATATTGTAGCTATCTTAGGGTTTATTTTATAGGTAAGTATTTAGATTTAAATAGGAATATTTTAGTTTATAAATGAATTAGATTAATTTAATATAAATTTAGTTAGGGTTAGATAGAGTTAATATAGTTAATATAAATACTATAGTAACTATATTAACTATATTAACCCTAATATAATTAGGGTTAATATAGTTAATATATATAATGTAATACCTATATTAACTATAATATACTTAGGGTTAATATAGATAATATAGCTGGCGGCGGGGTAGGTAGATTAAATTAGGGGTTAATCATTTTAATAGAGATGGCGGCGGTGTAAGGGGCTTACATTAGGGGTTAATAATTTTAATATAGATGGCGGCGGTGTTAGGGGCTCACTTTAGGGGGTTATAGATATAATATAGCTGGCGGCGGGGTACGGGAGCGGCGGTTTAGGGGTTAATAACTTTATTAGGTTGCGGCGGGGTAAAGGAGCGGCGGTTTAGGGGTTAATAGCTTTTTTATTGTTAGGCTAGTGAGGGGGGATAGCGGATAGAGGGTTAGACAGTGCGGGCTATGTTAGGGAGGCGTGTTAGACAGTGCGGGCTATGTTAGGGAGGCGTGTTAGACAGTGCGGGTGTTTTAAACTTTAGTCAGGTTTTATAGGCGCCGGCAGTTTCTAACGTGCCGCAAGTCACTGGCGACGCCAGAAATTTGTACTTACGCAGATTTCTGGACATCGCTGGTTTGTGAGACTTACGGCACGTTAGCATCTGACGGCGACTTATATGGGATGGCTCGAGTTGCGAGCTGAAACTGCGGGCGACGCCGGTTCCCTCGCTTGCGCCGCAAACTGTGATCGATATCGGATCGCGCCCTAAAACGTTACACTTATTTTGTCACTTTTTAAACAACTAATGAAACTTTAAAAAATACATCTACATGTTAGTCATGGACTAATCTTTTCTTTGAATGTATCATTCTATCTAGCATGTATTTAGTGTTTAATGTCCCTTTAAAGCAGGATTGCACAATAGTGAGTTCAAAAGGAGCCTATTGCAAACCAATTTGAATGTTACAAAATAGTGGGATAGGGTAGCGCAATAATTCAGACACACTCTATATCCACTCACGATAGCCTGTGTCCTTCCTAGACAGGGAAAGAATAATATGGCTAAACACTGGGTGTGAGAGCGCTAAAAACATGTTACTTTTATTATCTAAATATATGTTCAAATGTCTAAAAATAGCATAACCAATATATATTAATGGGTATAAAAATGTTTTAAAATGGGGACGTCTTCACAAAAAAACAGAAATATTAGTACAATAAAAAATTTTAATATAGGTATGAAGCTGAAATAACATTGTAAGTCTGTTACAACATTAATTAACCAAAAGAAAACAAAGAAATGGGAAGCGCTAAAAGCTAAGGGTTAATGGACTGACAATATCTTATATGTTTAAAAGCCAGTAGATTTAATAAAACAATAACACTCAATAACAAAATATGTTGTGACCACAACAAACATAAAATAAACACCAATATGTATAATAAATGTACAGTCACCTTATATAGTCCAATCTGGTCAATGTGCAGCGGAAGAGCTTTTTGAGGCTGCATTCTATCTGTTACATATCACACCGGTTAAATATCATTCTATATATGTGCAATTTGCAAGTTGCATGTTCCGCTAGTTAAAAATCAGTTTCAATAATACTTAAGGGAGTAAATATCCGTTGGTGCTGATGGCTTACAATGGCACTCTGCTTTTTTGGGTCATTGTCATCTGTTGAGAAGGTAAAGCCAAACATCTACACACAGCGGTACTGTTACATTTACTACACCGGAACATCGCAAATTTGTATAAGAAGGTAATACTGAATGCAGTTATATCATTACACTGCATGTGTTATACTGATGGCTGATATATGGTTCCACTACACATGTTATACTGAGACAGTGTAACTTTGTTATATCAGGAGAGACTGTGTGTGTTTTCTCTAGGAGGTATTTTCTTGGCGTTAATTAATGTTAGAACAGACTTACAATGTTATTTCAGCTTGATACCTATATCAGGATTTTTAATTGGACTAATATTTCTATTTTTTGGGGAGACGACCCCATTTTTAAACATTTTTATACCATTATATATATTGGTGAAGCTATTTTTAGACATAGCCTATATTTAGTTAATAAAAGTAACAAATATGTTTTTATAAAACTGTGTTTTTCCTTTGCGTGACTGTACCTCTAGCTTTTAGTACCCTCACACCCAGTGTTTAGTCAATCCACCTGAATGTGCCTTCATACATGCTCAGCCCAAACACATTCATGACAATCGATTGCTTGCTCCTAAATTATTGAACTCTCGGTCACAAAGGTGCGATCTGATTTAAGATTTCAATAATTTAGGCTAAAGCACTATGAAATGCACTGCTATAAACATCTTTGGATTTAGTGTATATGAAGGTGAATACCCTACAAAACCTGATCACAAAGGCACAATCTCTTTTAATCATCTTCTATGCAGATGCAATGTTGAGATTTAGCGGATTCACACTTTATAGTTTCAGTACTGTTAAAAATCTTGTATAAGTAGATATTATAAGTCCATGTAATAGAAACCATAGTCTTCATCTTGTTTTAAGATCACGCCAATCCGGAAACAGTGCATTTATAATCAATAAATATATATATTGTAGCAAATAACATTACTATAGCGATTTAGCAATTATGCTCAGTACAAATTGCATTCAGATGGTTTAGCAGACTGGTGTTTAGATAATACTTAATATTAGTTTAAACTGTATTTTTTTTACTGTTATCTGTATCTTTTTAGGTATTGCAGTAAATGGGGAGCTTATTAGAAACAAGAAAACAAAAAACTCTTCATTGTCATCAAATGAAACCTACTTTGGAAAACTTGGTATTGTTAATAAAGAAATGGATTTGTACATAGAAGTGAATACGCGGTTAATCACCATTAATAAGGGCAACAAGAAGATGTCTTTCTCTTGGCTTGAAACCGCATCTGTCAGTGAGGGAAGGTAAATACATTTTTAATTAAAAATGACAATTGCTGACAAATATAAATATAAATTTATCCTAAAAGCTACTATATTTAAAAAAAAAAATTGTAAAAAATAATAAAGAGAGAATAAAAAATACACATATTCCTGTTTTATAGCTTTTCCCACATATTCTCCTCTTATAAGAAGACAAGCAAATAAATGCATTTATATAAAACAATGGAATGGATAAATCAGTGTTGAAGAGTAGACATGTGCGGTTCGTTTCGGATTAATTCGGAAATTCGGTAAATTCGGTAAATTCGGAGATTCGGATCGATTCGGATTTCCGAATTAAAATACTTCCGAATCTACCGAATGAATCCGAAATAGCTGCCGTATCTCCGAATAAATCCGAATTAGCTCGTTAAAATTCGGCATTTCCCCATAGGAAACAATGGGAGTTTCGGCTGAAAAAAAACTAACACCGCAGCCCCATTGTTTCCTATGGGGAAACACTAAGTCTGCTCCTAACACCCTAACATGTACCCCGAGTCTCTAAACACCCCTAATCTGACACTTATTAACCCCTAATCTGCTGCCTCCGCTATCGCTGACACCTGCATTATTTTATTAACCCCTAATCTGCCGACCGAATATCGCCGCCACCTACATTATAACTATTAACCCCTAATCTGCTGTCCCTAACACCGCCGACCCCTACATTATAGTTATTAACCCCTAATCTGCCCCCCCAACGTCGCCGCAATCTAACTACAAGTATTAACCCCTAATCTGCCGACCCGATATCGCCGCCGCCTACATTATAGCTATTAACCCCTAATCTGCTGTCCCTAACACCGCCGACCCCTACATTATAGTTATTAACCCCTAATCTGCCTCCCCCCAACGTCGCCGCAATCTAACTATAAGTATTAACCCCTAATCTGCCGACCCGATATCGCCGCCGCCTACATTATAACTATTAACCCCTAATCTGCTGTCCCTAACACCGCCGACCCCTACATTATAGTTATTAACCCCTAATCTGCCTCCCCCCAACGTCGCCACAATCTAACTACAAGTATTAACCCCTAATCTGCCGACCCGATATCGCCGCCGCCTACATTATAACTATTAACCCCTAATCTGCTGTCCCTAACATCGCCGACCCCTACATTATAGTTATTAACCCCTAATCTGCCTCCCCCAACGTCGCCACAATCTAACTACAAGTATTAACCCCTAATCTGCCGACCGCAAATCGCCGCCACTATAATAAATGTATTAACCCCTAAACCGCCGCACTCCCGCCTCGCAAACACTATAATACATTTTATTAACCCCTAATCTGCCCTCCCTAACATCGCCGCCACCTACCTACAATTATTAACCCCTAATCTCCCGCCCGCAACGTCGCCGCTACTATAATAAGGTTATTAACCCCTAAACCTAAATCTAACCCTAACCCTAACACCCCCTAACTTAAATATAATTTAAATAAAACGAAATAAATTTACTATAGTTAAATAAATGAATCCTATTTAAAACTAAAGACTTACCTGTAAAATAAACCCTAAGATAGCTGCAATATAACTAATAGTTACTTTGTAGCTATTTTAGGATTTATATTTATTTTACAGGCAACTTTGTATTTATTTTAACTAGGTACAATAGTTATTAAATAGTTAATAACTATTTAATAACTACCTAGCTAAAATAAATACAAATTTACCTGTAAAATAAATCCTAACCTAAGTTACACTAACACCTAACACTACACTGTCATTAAATTAACTAAATAAATGAATCCTATATAAAACTAAATACTTACCTGTAAAATAAACCCTAATATAGCTGCAATATAACTAATAGTTACATTGTAGCTATTTTAGCATTTATATTTATTTTACAGACAACTTTGTATTTATTTTAACTAGGTACAAAAGCTATTAAATAGTTATTGACTAATTAATAGCTACCTAGTTAAAATAATTACAAAATTACCTGTAAAATAAATCCTAACCTAAGTTACAATTAAACCTAACACTACACTGTCATTAAATAAATTAACTACAAGTACCTACAATTATCTACAATTAAATAAACTAAAGTACAAAACCCCCCCACTAAATTACAAAAAAAAAACAAACACTAAATTACAAAAAATAAAAAAATATTACAAGAATTTTAAACTAATTACACCTAATCTAAGCCCCCTAATAAAATAACAAAGCCCCCCAAAATAAAAAAAAATGCCCTACCCTATACTAAATTACAAAAGTTAACAGCTCTATTACCTTACCAGCCCTGAACAGGGCCCTTTGCGGGGCATGCCCCAAAGAAAACAGCTCTTTTGCCTGTAAAAAAAAAACACAATCCCCCCCCCACATTACAACCCACCACCCACATACCCCTACTCTAACCCAAACCCCCCTTAAATAAACCTAACACTACCCCCCTGAAGATCTCCCTACCTTGAGTCGTGTTCACCCAGCCGGGCCGAAGTCTTCATCCGATGGGGCAGAAGAGGACATCCAGACCGGCAGAAGTCTTCATCCAAGCGGGGCAAGAAGAGGTCTTCCATCCATCATACAAGTACCAAAATACAAACAAACACTAAATTACCAAAAATAATAAAATATTACAATAATTTTAAACTAATTACACCTAATCTAAGCCCCCTACTAGCTATTAATATAGCTTCAATATAATTAATAGTTACATTGTAGCTATTTTAGGATTTATATGTATTTTACAGGCAACTTTGTATTTATTTTAACTAGGTACAATAGTTATTAAATAGTTAATAACTATTTAATAACTACCTAGCTAAAATAAATACAAATTTACCTGTAAAATAAATCATAACCTAAGTTACAATTACACCTAACACTACACTATCATTAAATTAACTAAATAAATGAATCCTATATAAAACTAAAGACTTACCTGTAAAATAAACCCTAATATAGCTGCAATATAACTAATAGTTACATTGTAGCTATTTTAGCATTTATATTTATTGTACAGGCAACTTTGTATTCATTTTAACTAGGTTCAATAGCTATTAAATAGATATTGACTATTTAATAGTTACCTAGTTAAAATAATTACAAAATTACCTGTAAAATAAATCCTAACCTAAGTTACAATTAAACCTAACACTACACTATCATTAAATAAATTAACTACAAGTACCTACAATTAAATGCAATTAAAAAAACTAAACTAAAGTACAAACCCCCCCCCCACTAAATTACAAAAAATAAAAAAATATTACAAGAATTTTAAACTAATTACACCTAATCTAAGCCCCCTAATAAAATAACAAAGCCCCCCAAAATAAAAAAAATGCCCTACCCTATACTAAATTACAAAAGTTAACAGCTCTATTACCTTACCAGCCCTGAACAGGGCCCTTTGCGGGGCATGCCCCAAAGAAAACAGCTCTTTTGCCTGTAAAAAAAAAACACAATCCCTCCCCCCACATTACAACCCACCACCCACATACCCCTACTCTAACCCAAACCCCCCTTAAATAAACCTAGCACTACCCCCCTGAAGATCTCCCTACCTTGAGTCGTGTTCACCCAGCCGGGCCGAAGTCTTCATCCGATGGGGCAGAAGAGGACATCCAGACCGGCAGAAGTCTTCATCCAAGCGGGGCAAGAAGAGGTCTTCCATCCATCAGAAAAGTACAAAAAAACAAACAAACACTAAATTAGCAAAAATAATAAAATATTACAATAATTTTAAACTAATTACACCTAATCTAAGCCCCCTACTAGCTATTAATATAGCTACAATATAACTAATAGTTACATTGTAGCTATTTTAGGATTTATATTTATTTTACAGGCAACTTTGTATTTATTTTAACTAGGTACAATAGCTATTAAATAGTTAATAACTACCTAGCTAAAATAAATACAAATTTACCTGTAAAATAAACCCTAACCTAAGTTACAATTACACCTAACACTACACTGTCATTAAATTAACTAAATAAATTAATCCTATATAAAACTAAATACTTACCTGTAAAATAAACCCTAATATAGCTACAATATAACTAATAGTTACATTGTAGCTATTTTAGCATTTATATTTATTTTACAGGCAACTTTGTATTTATTTTAACTAGGTACAATAGCTATTAAATAGTTATTTACTATTTAATAGCTACCTAGTTAAAATAATTACAAAATTACCTGTAAAATAAATCCTAACCTAAGTTACTATTAAACCTAACACTACACTATCATTAAATAAATTAACTACAAGTACCTACAATTAAATACAATGAAATAAACTAAACTAAAGTACAAAAAAAACAAACACTAAATTACAAAAAATAAAAAAAAATTACAAGAATTTTAAACTAATTACACCTAATCTAAGCCCCCTAATAAAATAACAAAGCCCCCCAAAATAAAAAAATGCCCTACCCTATACTAAATTACAAAAGTAATCAGCTCTATTACCTTACCAGCCCTTAAAAGGGCCTTTTGCGGGGCATGCCCCAAAGAAAACAGCTCTTTTGCCTGTAAAAAAAAACACAATACCCCCCCCCACATTACAACCCACCACCCACATACCCCTACTCTAACCCAAACCCCCCTTAAATAAACCTAACACTACCCCCCTGAAGATCTCTCTACCGTATCTTCACCCAGCGGGCCGAAGTCTTCATCCGATCGGGCAGAAGAGGTCATCCAGACCGGCAGAAGTCTTCATCCAAGCGGGGCAAGAAGAGGTCTTCCATCCATCAGAAGTCTTGATCCAGGCGGCATCTTCTCTGTTCATCCATCCGGAGCGGAGCGGCAGCATCCTGAAGACATCCCACGCAGAGCATCCTCTTCTTTCTTGATCCGACGACTAAGTGACTGTACCTTTAAGTGACGTCATCCAAGATGGCGTCCCTTGAATTCCGATTGGCTGATAGGATTCTATCAGCCAATCGGAATTAAGGTAGGAAAAATCTGATTGGCTGATTCAATCAGCCAATCAGATTCAAGTTCAATCCGATTGGCTGATGGAATCAGCCAATCAGATTGACCTCGCATTCTATTGGCTGTTCCGATCAGCCAATAGAATGCGAGGTCAATCTGATTGGCTGATTCCATCAGCCAATCGGATTGAACTTGAATCTGATTGGCTGATTGAATCAGCCAATCAGATTTTTCCTACCTTAATTCCGATTGGCTGATAGAATCCTATCAGCCAATCGGAATTCAAGGGACGCCATCTTGGATGACGTCCCTTAAAGGTACAGTCACTTAGTCGTCGGATCAAGAAAGAAGAGGATGCTCTGCGTGGGATGTCTTCAGGATGCTGCCGCTCCGCTCCGGATGGATGAACAGAGAAGATGCCGCCTGGATCAAGACTTCTGATGGATGGAAGACCTCTTCTTGCCCCACTTGGATGAAGACTTCTGCCGGTCTGGATGTCCTCTTCTGCCCGATCGGATGAAGACTTCGGCCCGCTGGGTGAAGATACGGTAGAGAGATCTTCAGGGGGGTAGTGTTAGGTTTATTTAAGGGGGGTTTGGGTTAGAGTAGGGGTATGTGGGTGGTGGGTTGTAATGTGGGGGGGGGGGGGGTATTGTGTTTTTTTTTACAGGCAAAAGAGCTGTTTTCTTTGGGGCATGCCCCGCAAAAGGCCCTTTTAAGGGCTGGTAAGGTAATAGAGCTGATTACTTTTGTAATTTAGTATAGGGTAGGGCATTTTTTTATTTTGGGGGGCTTTGTTATTTTATTAGGGGGCTTAGATTAGGTGTAATTAGTTTAAAATTCTTGTAATTTTTTTTATTTTTTGTAATTTAGTGTTTGTTTTTTTTGTACTTTAGTTTAGTTTATTTCATTGTATTTAATTGTAGGTACTTGTAGTTAATTTATTTAATGATAGTGTAGTGTTAGGTTTAATAGTAACTTAGGTTAGGATTTATTTTACAGGTAATTTTGTAATTATTTTAACTAGGTAGCTATTAAATAGTAAATAACTATTTAATAGCTATTGTACCTAGTTAAAATAAATACAAAGTTGCCTGTAAAATAAATATAAATGCTAAAATAGCTACAATGTAACTATTAGTTATATTGTAGCTATATTAGGGTTTATTTTACAGGTAAGTATTTAGTTTTATATAGGATTAATTTATTTAGTTAATTTAATGACAGTGTAGTGTTAGGTGTAATTGTAACTTAGGTTAGGGTTTATTTTACAGGTAAATTTGTATTTATTTTAGCTAGGTAGTTATTAACTATTTAATAGCTATTGTACCTAGTTAAAATAAATACAAAGTTGCCTGTAAAATAAATATAAATCCTAAAATAGCTACAATGTAACTATTAGTTATATTGTAGCTATATTAATAGCTAGTAGGGGGCTTAGATTAGGTGTAATTAGTTTAAAATTATTGCAATATTTTATTATTTTTGCTAATTTAGTGTTTGTTTGTTTTTTTGTACTTTTCTGATGGATGGAAGACCTCTTCTTGCCCCGCTTGGATGAAGACTTCTGCCAGTCTGGATGTCCTCTTCTGCCCCATCGGATGAAGACTTCGGCCCGGCTGGGTGAACACGACTCAAGGTAGGGAGATCTTCAGGGGGGTAGTGTTAGGTTTATTTAAGGGGGGTTTGGGTTAGAGTAGGGGTATGTGGGTGGTGGGTTGTAATGTGGGGGGGGGGTTGTGTTTTTTTTTACAGGCAAAAGAGCTGTTTTCTTTGGGGCATGCCCCGCAAAAGGCCCTGTTCAGGGCTGGTAAGGTAATAGAGCTGTTAACTTTTGTAATTTAGTATAGGGTAGGGCATTTTTTTTATTTTGGGGGGCTTTGTTATTTTATTAGGGGGCTTAGATTAGGTGTAATTAGTTTAAAATTCTTGTAATATTTTTTTATTTTTTGTAATTTAGTGGGGGGGGGTTGTACTTTAGTTTAGTTTTTTAATTGTATTTAATTGTAGGTACTTGTAGTTAATTTATTTAATGATAGTGTAGTGTTAGGTTTAATTGTAACTTAGGTTAGGATTTATTTTACAGGTAATTTTGTAATTATTTTAACTAGGTAGCTATTAAATAGTCAATATCTATTTAATAGCTATTGTACCTAGTTAAAATAAATACAAAGTTGCCTGTACAATAAATATAAATGCTAAAATAGCTACAATGTAACTATTAGTTATATTGCAGCTATATTAGGGTTTATTTTACAGGTAAGTCTTTAGTTTTATATAGGATTCATTTATTTTGTTAATTTAATGATAGTGTAGTGTTAGGTGTAATTGTAACTTAGGTTATGATTTATTTTACAGGTAAATTTGTATTTATTTTAACTAGGTAGTTATTAAATAGTTATTAACTATTTAATAGCTATTGTACCTAGTTAAAATAAATACAAAGTTGCCTGTAAAATAAATATAAATCCTAAAATAGCTACAATGTAACTATTAGTTATATTGTAGCTATATTAATAGCTAGTAGGGGGCTTAGATTAGGTGTAATTAGTTTAAAATTATTGTAATATTTTATTATTTTTTGTAATTTAGTGTTTGTTTGTATTTTGGTACTTGTATGATGGATGGAAGACCTCTTCTTGCCCCGCTTGGATGAAGACTTCTGCCGGTCTGGATGTCCTCTTCTGCCCCATCGGATGAAGACTTCGGCCCGGCTGGGTGAACACGACTCAAGGTAGGGAGATCTTCAGGGGGGTAGTGTTAGGTTTATTTAAGGGGGGTTTGGGTTAGAGTAGGGGTATGTGGGTGGTGGGTTGTAATGTGGGGGGGGGATTGTGTTTTTTTTTTTTACAGGCAAAAGAGCTGTTTTCTTTGGGGCATGCCCCGCAAAGGGCCCTGTTCAGGGCTGGTAAGGTAATAGAGCTGTTAACTTTTGTAATTTAGTATAGGGTAGGGCATTTTTTTTATTTTGGGGGGCTTTGTTATTTTATTAGGGGGCTTAGATTAGGTGTAATTAGTTTAAAATTCTTGTAATATTTTTTTATTTTTTGTAATTTAGTGTTTGTTTTTTTTTGTAATTTAGTGGGGGGGTTTTGTACTTTAGTTTATTTAATTGTAGATAATTGTAGGTACTTGTAGTTAATTTATTTAATGATAGTGTAGTGTTAGGTTTAATAGTAACTTAGGTTAGGATTTATTTTACAGGTAATTTTGTAATTATTTTAACTAGGTAGCTATTAATTAGTCAATAAATATTTAATAGCTTTTGTACCTAGTTAAAATAAATACAAAGTTGCCTGTAAAATAAATATAAATGCTAAAATAGCTACAATGTAACTATTAGTTATATTGCAGCTATATTAGAGTTTATTTTACAGGTAAGTATTTTGTTTTAAATATGATTCATTTATTTAGTTAATTTAATGACAGTGTAGTGTTAGGTGTTAGTGTAACTTAGGTTAGGATTTATTTTACAGGTAAATTTGTATTTATTTTAGCTAGGTAGTTATTAAATAGTTATTAACTATTTAATAACTATTGTACCTAGTTAAAATAAATACAAAGTTGCCTGTAAAATAAATATAAATCCTAAAATAGCTACAAAGTAACTATTAGTTATATTGCAGCTATCTTAGGGTTTATTTTACAGGTAAGTCTTTAGTTTTAAATAGGATTCATTTATTTAACTATAGTAAATTTATTTCGTTTTATTTAAATTATATTTAAGTTAGGGGGTGTTAGGGTTAGGGTTAGATTTAGGTTTAGGGGTTAATAACCTTATTATAGTAGCGGCGACGATGGGGGCGGGAGATTAGGGGTTAATAATTGTAGGTAGGTGGCGGCGATGTTAGGGAGGGCAGATTAGGGGTTAATAAAATGTATTATAGTGTTTGCGAGGCGGGAGTGCGGCGGTTTAGGGGTTAATACATTTATTATAGTGGCGGCGATTTGCGGTCGGCAGATTAGGGGTTAATACTTGTAGTTAGATTGTGGCGTCGTTGGGGGGAGGCAGATTAGGGGTTAATAACTATAATGTAGGGGTCGGCGGTGTTAGGGACAGCAGATTAGGGGTTAATAGCTATAATGTAGGCGGCGGCGATATCGGGTCGGCAGATTAGGGGTTAATACTTGTAGTTAGATTGCGGCGACGTTGGGGGAGGCAGATTAGGGGTTAATAACTATAATGTAGGGGTCGGCGGTGTTAGGGACAGCAGATTAGGGGTTAATAGCTATAATGTAGGCGGCGGCGATATCGGGTCGGCAGATTAGGGGTTAATACTTATAGTTAGATTGCGGCGACGTTGGGGGAGGCAGATTAGGGGTTAATAACTATAATGTAGGGGTCGGCGGTGTTAGGGACAGCAGATTAGGGGTTAATAGCTATAATGTAGGCGGCGGCGATATCGGGTCGGCAGATTAGGGGTTAATACTTATAGATAGATTGTGGCGACGTTGGGGGAGGCAGATTAGGGGTTAATAACTATAATGTAGGGGTCGGCGGTGTTAGGGACAGCAGATTAGGGGTTAATAGCTATAATGTAGGCGGCGGCGATATCCGATCGGCAGATTAGGGGTTAAATAATGTTATTATAGGGTTTGCGATGTGGGGGGGCCTCGGTTTAGTGGTTCATAGGTAGTTTATGGGTGTTAGTGACTTAGTGTACTAAATGGGTGTTAGTGTAGTAAAAACATACCGAATTTCGGAACGGAATAGAACCGAATTCAGCCGAATCCGAATAAATCCGAAACGAATTTATTCGGATCCGAATAAATCCGAAACAAATTTATTCAAATTTTGCCGAATCAGATTCGATCCGAAACGAAATTCTAAAAGTCCGAATCGATCCGAACCGAAAACGAACCGAATTTTTTAGCGGTGCACATGTCTATTGAAGAGTGAAACTTATTGTCTGAGATGCAAAACAAAAGTATAAAAAGATAGAACCTTGACATTATGGTGAATTGCTAACTTGTTTACATTAAAATAATTGTCCTCATATGCTTATGTACAGTAGGTTGCAGACTGTTATATACGTGTACTGGGCAAAACAATTCTATTTTTATCTCATACCTACTTTGTACTACAACCACAGTATTCATTTATACTATTAAGAGATACCATCAGTACTTATTTAATATAGATACCAGTGTTTATTACGTGTCAAGGTTTCAAACAGACCTTACATTACGCATATTTTGTTTTCCTCACAAATAGAGCCCCCATATAAAAATGTTTATAATGATGTAAACCTAAACAGACATATGAAATATTATAGAACTCTACCAAGAGAATTGATACTGTGCATTAACAACCATTTCTTTATTTTCTATGTGACTGTTTTAGCCTAAATGTGTTGATCAACAAGAAAAAGAACATGCTAATTTCTATGGGAGAAGGAGGAACATTTGTAATTATTCTACATAAGGTTTGGATAAATCATCCTCTGCACAAGGATTTCTTGGGATTTTATACCTTGGACAACCATATGTTTTCACAGAAAGCACATGGACTACTAGGTAAGGAAGTGTTTAAGTCATATTTGGCTTAGGAAATGCTTCTCAATCTCAGTTTACCAGCTAGTATTATTTCTCTTGTGAGATATATAAACCCCTGGAGATACTTGCAGCATCTTTTAGAATAAATAGTATGTATATCCCTTGTAGTGTGTCATGTAGTGTGTGCCACATAACTGTCACGGTGAGATTTGCCACAAAAAAACTATAGTTAAAAATGCCATTTAAAGTGTAATAGAAAAATGTAACAGATAGTGTGAGTTAAAGGGTATTATACATACTGTACATATAAGTGTCCAAATAAAGTAAGTATCTACATGGTCATTCAGAGTCATGGTTATTAACCTTATTATTTGCCAGATCCTATTTATACTCTTTTCAACCATTTGGAAACTTTTTTCAGGATGCCCATGTACACTGTTGAAAAAAACACATATACAAAGTATGAAATAAAGATATTTTATCAACCTGTTGAGAACAATGACTCACATTTTATTAATCATATGAGAATATTTAAAGTAAAAATATGTGTTATGCTTAGGGAGACTAAGAAAAATGGTTTTACTGGTACTTGGTACCAAACAGGTTGAGAGACACTGATTTAACATAATTCTGATTTTAAGCATATGTTGCATTTTCTATTCTACTTCCTTTTTTTCTGTTAGCACTAAAACATCTCCTGCTTATGGGAAATACTTTACAATTCAAATGTGACCATTACCAATATGAAATAATGTATCTACCAATACCCAATTGCAATTAACTCCATATACCTAACCACAACTCTATTTGACTCCCACAACTCTGGACCCCTCAAGCAGTAACTAAAAAATAAACTTTAATTTGATGTGTGGGTGGATAAATATGTGCAGAATATGTAAATATTATCTGAGCTGGATTGGAACATTTTTAACAGATTAGGGAACTTTTTGATTTCAGAAATCTAAATTAGATCAAAATAATGTCACTATTGCAATGGTGGCCTTCATTTATCATCCTATTATTTTAAAATATCAATGTAGTCTTCCATCAAAAATGTTTTTTTTATATTTTATTATTATAATTGTCTTTGCTACCTGACAAGTCCTCAAAGCCCAGCAACACAACATATAATCCTTATTAATTATTGAAGCAATGCTAACCTTAGTAATATTAAGAGGCAGTGATAATGTACCATCTGTTATCCCGGGGCCCTGAGTGAAGCCTGTAGGGTAAAATGCAGCTATGTTTTTGCAGTCTTAAAATCTTTATGCAAGTTAAACAAACCTTTAACCAGTCATTCATTCCTTTTATCAAGAACACATTGTTATGTTTGATCACATAGATATTGATTACATTAAAAGAACAGTAAACACTACAATTGTAATGTAAAATGCTTAATTATGCATAGTCAACCGTCTCTGTAATGTACTTTTATTATTTATTATTCATGTAACTTAAGTATGAAAATTGTAGATTCCTGAAAAGTTAGAGATCGTATTTTACAACAGCCTCACCTTGCCACATATACTGTATGTCACGATTTGCAGCGTGTTGTTGTATTACTTCTGCTAAAGCCAAACAATTAAGATATTTTTGACATTAACAGGTCCAGACTGATTACTCCAAAGAAGGAAACTGGGGGTGGAGTTTGACCACTGAAAAACAATTGCAGCAAACCAGGAAATAATGTGTTTTTATTCACCTAGATTATGAGTTTTGCTTTCTGGTTTTAAAGTTGAACAAATGGCCATTTCAGCGTAGAAAACCAGAACCCAGCCATTATAAGTCTTGTCGGTATAGCTTTACCTAAAGCCAAACAATTAAGATATTTTTGACATTAACAGGTCCAGACTGATTACTCCAAAGAAGGAAACTGGGGGTGGAGTTTGACCACTGAAAAACAATTGCAGCAAACCAGGAAATAATGTGTTTTTATTCACCTAGATTATGAGTTTTGCTTTCTGGTTTTAAAGTTGAACAAATGGCCATTTCAGATTAGAAAACCAGAACGCAGCCATTATAAGTCTTGTCGGTATAGCTTTACCTCAAGCATTTTAGCCTGTAACGCAACATCAGTGCCGCACTCAAAAAAATTACGTTTTTGTGGGGGATTTCCATAGCACTGCCATTACAAGTTTTGTGGTGGTGAGGCTAAAATGCTTGCATTATAGCCTATACCAACACAATCCGTTCAGCAATCTGAGACCAGTAGTTATGAGTTTTGCGCCACAAAACCGTTACACAAAACTCATACTAAAATATTACAAAGTAGACTAACACCCATAAACTACCTATTAACCGCTAAACCAAACCTCCCGCATCACAAACACTATAATAAACTACAATCCATTGTTCACAGTGCAACATAAGCATTTCTTTAAGACTGTCAGGTTTATTTAGCCTGTACAGTCTATTCTTGTTAATTGAGTATTTCATATGCTTATGCACTGCTCCTTAAGTGTTTAGGCATAACTCTCACAATTGCATTATTTCAAGCAAAAATTAAAGATACGAAACAAAACACTTAGGCAGACAATTCAAGTATAAAAAATAGGTTCAAAATCTTTTCCTACTATAATAAACTTATTAACCCCTAATCTGCCGCTCCCGACATCGCTGCCACTAATAAAATTCATTAACCCCTATTCAGCCTCTCGCCGATATCGTCACCACTATAATAAAGTTATTAACCCCTATTCCCCCGCACCCCAACATTGCCCACACTATAATAAAGATATTAAACTCTATTCTGCCGCTCCCTGACATTGCCACCATTAAATAAAGTTTATTAACCCCTAAACTTCTGGCCTCTCACATCACCGCCACTAAATAAACCTATTAACCTCTAAACCGCCAGCCCCCCACATCGCAAAAAACTAAATTAAACTATTAACCCCTAAACCTAACAACCTCCTAACTTTAAATTAAATTTACAAGATCCCTATCTTAAAATAAATAAAAAAAATACCTGGGAAATTTAAAAAAAAACAAGTTTAAACTATATATTAAACTAACATTACTATTATACTAAAATTAAAATAACAATCCCTTAAATAAATTAAATTACACATTAAAAAAACCTAACACTACTAAAAAAAAATAATCTACAATTACAAAAAATAAAAAACACTTAATTACAAAAATAAAAAAACACTAAATTACTAGAAATAAAAAACACTAAATTACAAAAATTAACAAACACTAAATTACGAAAAATAACAAACTCCCCCCAAAATACCCCCCCCACAGCCTACAATAAACTACCAATAGCCCTTAAAAGGGCCTTTTGTAGGGCATTGCACTAAAGAAATCAGCTCTTTTACCTTTAAAAAATACAAAGACCCCCCAACAGCAAAACCCACCACCCAACCAACCCCCCAAAATAAAAAAATCTAACGCTAACAAAGACCTAAGCTACCCATTGCCCTGAAAAGGGCATTTGTATGGGCATTACCCTTAAAAGGGCATTCATCTCTTTTTCATTGCCCTGAAAAGGGCATTTAGCTCTTTTAAGAACGCCCGAACCCTTATCTAAAAAAAAACCACCCAAAAAATGTTTAAAAAAAACCTAAAACTAACCCCCGACGATCCACTTACAGTTTATGAAGTCCGGACATCCAGGCAGCGAGGTCTTCATCCAACCAGGCGGAGTCTTCTATCTTCATCCAGGCGGCATCTTCTATCTTCATCCCGGCAGTGCAGAGCGGGTCCATCCTTGAAGACATCCGGCATGGAGCGTCCTCTTCATATGGTCGCCGCCATACACTGAATCTTCAATGCAAGGGAGCTGTTTCAAAATGGCATCCCTTGCATTCCTATTGGCTGATTTGATTTTTGAAATTCAAATCAGCCAATAGGATGAGAGCTACTGAAATCCTATTGGCTGTTCAAATCCGCCAATATGATGAGAGCTACTGAAATCCTATTGGCTGTTCAAATCAGCCAATAGGATGAGAGCTACTGAAATTCTATTGGCTATTTAAATCAGCCAATAGGATTTCAGTAGCTCTCATCCTATTGGCTGATTAGAATTTCAAAAATCAAATCAGACTATAGGAATTCAAGGGACGCCATTTTGAAAAGGCTCCCTTGCATTGAAGATTCAGTGTATGGTGGCGACCGTATAAAGAGGATGCTCCACGCCGGATGTCTTTAAGGATGGACCCGCTCCGCCGGGATGAAGATAGAAGATGATGCCTGGATGAAGATAGAAAACGCTGCCTGGATGGATGAATACCTCACTGGATCATCGGGGGTTAGTGTTAGGTTTTTTTAAAACTTTTTTTGGGTGGGGTTTTTTTAGATTAGGGTTTGGGGGTTCTTAAAAGAGCTAAATGGCCTTTTCAGGGCAATGAAAAAGAGCTGAATGCCCTTTTCAGGGCAATGGGTAGATTAGGTTTTTGTTAGAGTTAGGTTTTTTATTTGTGGGGGTTGGATGGTTGGTGGTTTTTACTGTTGGGGGGTCTTTGTATTTGTTTTAGAGGTAAAAGAACTGATTTCTTTAAGGCAATGCCCTACAAAAGGTCCCTTTAAGGGCTATTGGTAGTTTATTGTAGGCTAGGGGTTTTATTGGGGGGGGGGGCTTTTTTATAGGTGTAATTGTTTTTATTTTGGATAATTTCATTTATTTTTCATAATTTAGTGTTTGTTATTTTTTGTAATTTAGTGTTTTTTATTTTTTGTAATTGTAGATATATTTTTTTTAGTAGGGTTTTTCTTTTTAATGTGTAATTTAATTTTTTAATTGATAGTTATTTTAATTTTAGTATAATAGTAATGTTAGTTTAATATATAGTTTAAACTTAGTTTTTTTTTATTTCCCAGGTAAATTTTTATTTATTTTAAGATAGGGATATTGTAATTTTAATTTAAAGTTAGGGGGTGATAGGTTTAGAATTAATAGTTTAATTTAGTTGTTTGAGATGTGGGGGCTGTCGGTTTAGGGGTTAATAGGTTTATTTAGTGGCAGTGATGTGGAAGGTCAGAGGTTTAAGGGTTAATAACTTCATTTGGTGGCGGCGATGTCGGGGAGTGGCAGAATAGGGGTTAATATCTATATTTAGGTGGCGGCGATGTCGGGATGCTGGGGAATAGGAGTTAATAACTATATTGTAGTGGCAGTGATGTCAGGGAGAGGCGGAATAGGGGTTAATAACTTTATTTAGGTGGCGGCGATGTCGGGAGCGGCAGATTATGGGTTAATAAGTTTATGTAGGTGTCGCAATTTCGGGGGCAGCAGATTAGGGGTGTTTAGACATGGGGTTTATGTTAGGGTGTTAGGTTTAAACTTAACTTTTCCCATAGAGATCAATGGGGTTGCGTTACGCGATCGCCATTCCGCACTTCAGGTGTTATTTCTTTTTCTAACACGCTCCCCCCATTGATGTCTATGGGGAAATCGTGCACGTGCATGTATTCTCAGCCCTTGGATTTTGTGCGGTATGGAGCTCATCGCAACCATATTGCACGCACAAGAATGCTTTTTAAAAACTTGTAATGGCAGCGCTCTATAGCGCAAAACTTGTAATCTAGGTGATTTTGTTCAGTTTCTGCTGAATAGTTTATATATGTTATTTATATATTTTTTAAAAATGAAGAAAAAAGTCTTACTGTCCCATTAATAATGTACAATACACAAATACAATATAAGTATAAATAAATGTTGTTTCTTTTTCAGGACAATTTTTTCATGGCATTGATTATGAAGTTTTTAACATTCATAAAACATCAGATTCTGCAAAACCTGATGCTTCAATGATTGTAAAAAATAAGATGCTGACAGTGACAAGGTATGGAAATAGTACATAAAAGACGTATCATTGTTAAGTAGATCATTCACTGGAATAGGTAAAGCAAAATGTCAGTTCCAGATGTGTAAATTACTTTATTAAATTAAATAATCCCACTGCTATTTTGTATAATAATAAGCTGCAAAACAAAAAGAAAAATGTGCAATATAAATAAGTGCATATTAAAATAAAATATAGTAGACTAAAAGATATATTTATTCTTCTACTTTATTATAACAGAAATATTACTGCTTGTGCTATTATCTGTTGTTTTCAGTGGGTGAACCTGACATTTGTGCATAAGTGCTTATCACTGGGAGTGTCAGCAACTCCACTCTATAAAGCCATAAAATGTCAATAGTCATAGTACAGTTAAACATAACATCACTTTTATAAGGGAACCCGCTAAAAATAACAAATTACATTTTAGACCTAAGCAGTGCTAATGAGTAAGGATTAGTTAGGTCCAAAACTTTGCTGTTATTTTTAGTGGGGATATGACTAGAGAGGGGCAAATGTTTCTAAAAATTAAAAATTTAAAACAAATTTTGATACATTTGTTTGTTCGAATCGAATTTTGAATGTTTATATAATACTCTATCATTCTATTTTCTAATTTTCATTTAGAATTTTTCAATTAAATTTGAAAATATTAGTTCAAATAATAAAATGTTTAGCTATGTATTCATTCAATTTCGAAATGTAATATTCGAATTTGAATGTGACATTCGAATTCGAAAGTAAGATTCAAATTCAAAATAGTATTTCTAGTCTACAACTGTGTTTAATAAATGTAATATTCAAATTTTAATGCTACATTTCGGATTTGAATGTAACATTCAAACCCAAAATAGTATTTCTAGTCTAATATTGTATTTTATAAATCTAATATTTGAATTTGAATGTGACATTCGAATTCAAATGCGGCATTCGAATTCAAAATAGTATTTCTAGTCTACAATTGTGTTTTATAAATGTAATATTCGAATTCGAATGTGACATTCGAATTCAAAAGTGACATTCGAAAACTGTAAATAACATTCGATAATAGAATTTTTAAGAATATTTGTTCTTATCAACATTCTATTATGTAAATTGAATTTCTACAATAACATTCGTTCTAACATTTGAATTTGAATATGAACACATTTGCCCATCCCTAGATATGACCCTTGAAAACATTTTATTTTTAACTGTGCTGTCACTTTTGACTTTTTATGTACCTGACTTTTGCCCACAGTACAGCAGAACAGTTCCCAATAAAGTGCCAGTCTCCAATTTCCCTGTTACAGTAGACATAAAAAGGCTTATAAGGAAACAGCAGCCACCCCAAATACATTTTCCATTTCTTATGGCAACAGTAACACGGTGCAGACATGTCCCGGTGTCAAGACTTTCCATGTGCCCACTTGTGCTGTTGCTGCTAAAGGTTTTAAAACTGTTCTCCATATATGACCATGTGCCATGGATCCTGTGATGCTACAGGTGACTACACTGCCCACTTGTACTGATGCTCCAGTCCATGGAAATTCACTCTGAAAAAATATCAGCATATGAAAATGTTACAATTGATGGGACAAATGCTTTTGCCCAAAATAAATGTTTGCCTGTGCACATGTATAATATAATATAGATAGACAGATAGATAACATATAGATAGATAATATAGAGAGATAATAGATAGACAGATAGACAGACAGACAGACAGACAGACAGACAGACAGACAGACGGACGGACGGATAGATAGATAGATAGATCGATAGACAGACATACATACAGACAATAGATAGATAGTGCCTTTGGAATGATGTGATAATTTAATTTATATTCCAAGTGTGTGCTGCTTAAAGTTTGTATTCTCTTATTATGGCACATGATTTAATAAATGCAACCACTTATCTTCCATTTACTGTATTTTAGGGGTATACAAAAGGATTACAGAAAAGATCCCAGGAACGGCAGTAAAGTAGCATGTTGGTTCATTCACTATAATGGAGAGGGTCTGATTGATGGAAATTACACAGACTACATTGTTCCAAGCATATTCAGCATTCAATAATATAGGATTTGTTTTTTTGGTAAACCAGAATTCATGTTAGTCATAGAATTAAGCTATATCTGCTTGTTCCTTTTCTTTCTCACCCTTACTATTTCATAGAAGCCATAATTCAAATCATAAAATTTAAATGCAGGTGATAACATCATTTATTTCTTACCTGAATTACTGTAAAGCATTTAATAACAGAAATGCTTAAGCCCCATAAAATAAATATGTTTGTCTCTAATAAAACATTATATCAAGAAGCGTCTGTGTGACTTAAATGTAATGGTGTAAGGAGACATTAAACTGTCATGGTACATATTAATGATAAATCAAATTTCCCATATTCCAAAAACTTAAATACAGCTCTTAATTGCTATTATATTATACATACACTACTGTACAAAAGTTATAGGCAGGTTTGAAAAAATGCTGTAAAGTAAGATTGCTTAAAAAATGTAAATAAATGTATAGAAATGTTAATAGTTTATTTTTATCAATTAAAAAATGCAACATGAAACAGAAATACAAATCTAAATCAAATCAATATTTGGTGTGATCACTCTTTGCCTTCAAAACAGCATCAATATTCAAGGTACACTTTGGCAAAGTCAGGGATTTTATAGTCATAGTCAGGTGCACGATTAAACAATGTCAAGTAAATGTGAGGAGGTAACTAGAGAGGAGGAGAGAAGATGGTCATGAGCAGAGCACAGGGTATCTGAAGACAAGGTCAGAGATATAGGGGGAACAGTGCTACTGAGAACCTTGAATGTTAGGGTCAGAATTTTGTGTTTCATTCTGCCAGCTAGAGGAAGCCAATGAAAAAAATGGCAGAGAGGTGCAGCAGATGAGGATCAACATGTAAGGAAGATAAGCCTGGCAGATGTATACCTTATGGATTATAATTAAGATAGCAGGCAGCTAGGGAGACCAGAAAAAATATATTTTTTTAAATGTGGAAACAGGATTTTACCAACAACTGGAATAGAGGGATGCATGAAAGGTCAAGAGTGATGTCAAGGCATCAGGGACTGGGATAATGATGTTATTTTCAATAGTTATGGAGAATTGGGAGGGTCAAGATTTGGGAAGAAGGGGGGATAAGGAGCTCAGCTTTAGAGAGGTCTAGCTAAGTTCGTAAGAGCACATGCAGGATGAAATATTAGAAAGGGTGTTAGTGACACAAGTTAGCGAGGAAGGCGAGAGGTAGATTTGGGTGTCATCAGCATACAAATTAAACTAATACCCTTGGAACTTTATTAAGGAACCTAAGTGTAGATTAAGGAAAGAAGGGGACCAAGAACAGAGCCTTGAGGTACCCTAACAGAAAGTGGAAAAGGGGAAGAGGATGCAGCAGAGGAGGGTACACTAAAGGTATGGGGAAACAGGTAGGAACCAAGAGAGGGCTGTGTCACAAATGCAAGATAGGGTGGTCAACAATATAAAAAGGTTACAGACAGATCAGAATGTTAACAGAGAGACATGGCCTTTAGAATTTGCTGTAAGCAAATTAGAAACCTTCTGTGGAGTGTTGGGGCTAAATCCAGATTGCACTAGATCAAAGAGGGAGGCTGAGGTGAGGAAAAGTGAACAGGGCCGTTTCTAGGGGCGGGTGAAGTGGGCAGTTGCCCAGGGTGCACAGTTTACTGTAGGGTTGCCAATAGCCGGCAATTAGGTGACAATAGCCAGTGTAAAACGCAGAACAGGGAATGTGTACTAAAGTCAGTGTGTGGTATCTAATCACGGCGTGCTGCTTCTGGTTGCTGTGTGCTTGTAAGCAGGCTGAGCCAGCAGTCTTTACAGTGAAGGCAAGCCAGGAAGCTTGAAACAAAAAGTCATGACAACCGTGATGTCATGGATTGGGAGTCTTCCTCTCAGTGACTGACAGCTGCATCTTCTAATAAGAAACAAATGTAAGGAATGCTGGACCCGAAGCACCACAAGCACCACAGTCTGATTGGACTGTACTGAGAGCAGCCATTTGAATTTGTTCCAAAAGTCCTGACAAGCAGACAGTGCAGTTGCACTGAAGCTCAGCTCAGCCCAGGCAAACACTTAGGTATTTTTTCCTCTTAATTACACTATAGCTATACCCACAGAAGTTAGTACAGAAGTTTATTGGCAGCACTTTGCACTTATGATCCTTCATTCTGATGTGTTGTGCATTTCCTTTGTATAAGAAAGTAAATAGTCTTGTTTATGCAAATAAACAATATGTTCACATTAATTATTATTAGGACCCAGTTTACCTAATTTTTAAAAATATGTTATCTGTCTATCTTTGCTTCTGACTATCTGTATTTATACAGCTATAACTGTATATCTGTATTTCTCTATCTCTCTTTCTGTGTATCTGCCTATCTATTGGCATCTGCCTGCCTATATCTGTCTAATGTCTCTCTCTGTATCTGTCTATCTACCTATATCTATCTCTCTGTATCTGTCTGTCTTCCTATAATAAATCTCTCTGTATCGGTCTGTCTACTTATATCTATCTCTCTGTATCTGTCTGTCTTCCTATAATAAATCTCTCTGTATCTGTCTATCTATATCTATCTCTCTGTATCTGTCTGTCTGTCTGTATCTATTTATATCTATCTCTCTGTATCTGTCTGTCTACCTATATCTATCTCTCTGTATCTGTGTGTCTGTCTGATTATAATAAATCTCTGTATCTGTCTGTCTAACTATAATAAATCTCTCTGAATCTCTCTGTCTAACTATAATAAATCTCTCTGCATCTGTTTGTCTACCAATAATAAATCTCTCTGCATCTGTCTGTCTATTTATATCTATCAAAATTGTAGAAAAAGGATGCACTGACTCAAAAGTAGATCAATGCTGGATAACAAGATTTATTAGCAGTCCAAAATTAGTAACAAATTAATGAGGTCACAGTCAGAGACGCCTGATGCGTTTCGCGCATGCGTGGATGTGCTTCTTCGGAGGCTAGTTAGAATAAGACCGTGAAAGCTTTTAAACTATGTTTGCACCAATCCTAGAGGAGCTTTAGCATGAGCCAATCAGTGTGGCGTCACTGAACCACAGCACAACATGCCAAGTGTTAAACCCTCACAGAAATTAAAAGAAAGTTTGATGCTGGTTAAGTGAGGTCACAATGCGGTACTCTAAACACAATGTTGGAAATAATAGTAATAATAATAGCACCAGAGTTTAAGTGAGGCCAGACTCACATAAAATATACTGGATAAAAAATTATTAAATATTATTAAATATGCAGTACCATGGCAATAAAACAAAAGTAAGGAAATAACAACTATATGCGAGTTCTGTCTATACAAATAAATAAATAAAAAAAAGTATAATAAAGTATCAATAAATAAGAAAACAAAATAATGCATATATAAAACAAATGATTGCAACATAAGAAAATAAAAGAATGAATAAATAATGTCCATCAATAAATACTTCCATTGAAATGAGCCATAATTTATGTGGGTGTCAAAAAAGGTGGTCTGTCAGACTGTGTGCCAGGTTCATAAACCATAGAAAAAAGTTTTCTTTTAGAAAACAACCAAGTGGCAACATATTAACAACACCTGCACAACAGAGTCAGATCACCCTGATGAGACAAAAAAGCAAGATGTACGTTATCAAAGGGCAACAATTTGAAAACAAGAACAAGCAAAAAGAAAGGATTGGATAAATGCCCTAACTAGCAGGATACTATCAATAATGATAATTGACATACTGTGAGCTAGACTCAAAAGAGTTGATGTATATCGAAAAAGCTAAATGGGAAGGTCTAAAGATGAGTATGTCCAGGGTGTATGTTAGGATGGGGAAGCCGCTATGAGCAAATCGAAATAAAATGATACATAATAGAAATAAAAAGGTAAGGATAAGAACAAAAATGGTATAAACAAAAATATGTGTCCTAGTGTGACTCTGTAAGAACAGTTCAAAGTGTGTAGCTCAGGGTGTTAGATATTACTAAAAAATAATTATAACGGAGTCACTAAAGGAGACATAAAAATGTATCCAAGAGAAAAAAAGCTAAAAGATGGAAATACAGTTAAAGGAAGACAAAATAGGAGTTGAGGTTTAATAATCAGTCCTGATAAGATGTATAACCTAGTGTGGTCCATAATGATATAGTAAAATATGATATAGTGAAATATGATGTATGTACGTATGTATATATTTATTAAAACATGAGATTTAGTGTGGTTAAGTGGAAGAAACTAAAGATGTTATTTGTACAGAGAATTGAATATAATGCAATATAATGAGCCTTAAGTGTTGGCTCCTAGAGATCTCCAAGGCTTCTGACCCAGGCCTAAGTTAAGATGTATCAGTGGATATCCCAATGTATGTGTTCTATATTACAGATCTAAAAGAGATCTATACATATAAGTCTACATCTAGCCGTCTATTAATGCCATGGGAATATCTGGTATTCAATTTAACTATCCAGAAAACTTCTCTTTTTAGGAGTCTAGCTGTTCTATCACCTCCTCTGGCATATTTTACTATTCTTTCAATTCCCTGAAAGGAAAAATATGTAGTGCCTATGCCATGTTGGCGAAAATGTTTCGCCACCGGGGTCTTGGGTTCTATTTCTATTAGGGATAATAAATGCTCCCTAATACGATCTTTTAACGGACGTGTGGTAATGCCTGTATATTGCTGGAAGCAAAATTGGCATGTGATAAGATATATCACATACTGGGAGGTACAATCTATTCTCTGTTTAATTGTGTAAGTTTCATTAGTATAGGTTGAAGTGAAAGTATGAGTTTTATCGGTAAAGTCACAACTTTTACAGGGCCTATGGCCACATTTAAATGAGCCTGGGTTAAGACTCAACCAATTATTTTGGGTTTGTGGTTTCTCTGAGAATTTTTTGTTAGTTAAATCACCAACTGATGGTGCTTTTTTTGCTACATATTTTATTCCTTTGGAAATTATTTGTTTCAATGTATTGGTGAGATTATTCTTGATGACATTACAGATCTTATAATATTGCCTACTGAACAGAGTGGAGAAAATAATATTTTCCCTGTTTTGAATTTTTTCTTTTCTATGAAACAAAGTGTTTTTCTGTATTTCTTCCACTTCCTTGTTAATTTGATCAAGTTTAAATTTGTTATAACCCCTTTTTACAAGCCTATTTGTTAATTAATTAGCTTCTAGCTTGTACATCTCTAAGTTAGAGCAATTTCTACGAAGCCTCAAGTATTGGCCTTTAGGTATGCCATTCTTAAGATGTTGGACATGGCATGAATCAGCTCTTAGGATGGTATTTTTTGACGAAGGTTTCCTATTAGTGATGTTGCGAATTGTTCGCTGGCGAATAGTTCCCGGCGAACATAGCTTGTTCGCGTTCGCAATGGCGGGCGAACATATGCAATGTTCGATCTGCCCCCTATTCGTCATCATTGAGTAAACTTTGACCCTGTATCTCACAGTCTGCAGACACATTCCAGCCAATCAGCAGCAGACCCTCCCTCACAGACCCTCCCAGCTCCTGGACAGAAGCCATTTTAGATTCATTCGGAAGCTGCATTCTTAGTGAGAGGAAGGACAGTGTAGCTGCTACTGATTTAATAGGGAAATTGATGGCTAGACTAGTGTATTCAGTGTTCACTACAGTCCTGAAGGACTCGTCTGATCTCTTTTTAGGGCTAGAACATCAGTCTGTTTTTTTTGTTCCTGTGTAATCTAATTGCAGTTGCCTGCCTGCCAAGCCACTTGCCCAGTGCCACCACTCATATCTGGTGTAACAGTAGTGTAAATTTAAAAAAAAAAACTTTTTTGACTGTAAAACATCAGTCTGCTAGTGTAATCTAATTGCAGTTGCCTGCCTGCCAGCGTGTGTGCCAGGCCCACTTGCCCAGTGCCATCACTCATATCTGGTGTAACAGTAGTGTAAATTTAAAAAAAAAAAACTTTTTTGACTGTGAAACATCAGTCTGCTAGTGTAATCTAATTGCAGTTGCCTGCCTGCCAGCGTGTGTGCCAGGCTCACAGCGTATACTGTGCCCACTTGCCCAGTGCCACCACTCATATCTGGTGTAACAGTAGTGTAAATTTAAAAAAAAAAAAACTTTTTTGACTGTGAAACATCAGTCTGCTTGTTTAATCTAATTGCAGTTGCCTGCCTGCCAGCGTGTGTGCCAGGCCCACTTGCCCTGTGACACCACTCATATCTGGTGTAACAGTAGTGTAAATTAAAAAAAAAAAACTTTTTTGACTGTGAAACATCAGTGTGCTAGTGTAATCTAATTGCAGTTGCCTGCCTGCCAGCATGTGTGCCAGGCCCACTTGCCCAGTGCCACCACTCATATCTGGTGTAACAGTAGTGTAAATTTAAAAAAAAAAACTTTTTTGACTGTGAAACCTCAGTCTACTTGTGTAATCTAATTGCAGTTGCCTGCCTGCCAGCGTGTGTGCCAGGCCCACTTGCCCAGTGCCACCACTCATATCTGGTGTAACAGTAGTGTAAATTTAAAAAAAAAAAAACTTTTTTGACTGTGAAACATCAGTCTGCTAGTGTAATCTAATTGCAGTTGCCTGCCTTTTAATAATGCCCTATATGGATTAAAACCAGACTCTGCATCAACTATGTAATTTTCCGTTGGAGTTTTACCATGGATCCCCCTCCGGCATGCCACAGTCCAGGTGTTAGTACTCTTGAAACAACTTTTCCATCACTTTCGTGGCCAGAAAGTGTCCCTGTGGGTTTTAAAATTCGCCTGCCTATCGAAGTCAATGGCGGTTCGCCTGGTTCGCCCGTTCGCGAACATTTGCGGAAGTTTGCGTTTTGCCGTTTGCAAACGGAAAATTTTAAGTTCGCGACATCACTATTTCCTATATGTAGATGTGATTATATCTAGATTGGAGAGATCAACTCTAAGTTTCAAGTCTAGATAATCTATGGACTGGATGTCACTATTTTGTGTAAAAACTAGGTTAAATTGATTGATGTTAATGTAAGCCATAAATTGTTCGATGGTATGCTCATGTTGTGTTCTGTCCCATATGATTATGAGGTCATCGATAAAGCGACCATATAGTTTGATGTTTTTCTTAAATGGGAACTCAGGTAAAAAAATGAGACATAATTCCATCCAGCCCATGTAAATATTGGCATAAGCTGGGGCAAATTTAGCCCCCATGGCTGTGCCACGTTTTTGTAAATAATAATCGCCCTCATGTACAAAATAATTATGTTTTAGTAAGAACTCTGTAGTTTCTACTATAAATGTGGTAAAACCAGTGTCTAAATCTGTGTGTCTAAGTAGCATTTCATTAAGTGCTGTGAGGCCTGTT
The DNA here is from genome assembly GCF_027579735.1 of Bombina bombina. Classification (NCBI taxonomy): domain Eukaryota; kingdom Metazoa; phylum Chordata; class Amphibia; order Anura; family Bombinatoridae; genus Bombina; species Bombina bombina. Next base: position 573,237,375 of record NC_069503.1, on the reverse strand, counting down.
GTATGGGGTATACTTGAATAAAGACCAGCTACATCTATTGTGAGCCAGGTGTATTCACAATTCCATTTGACATTGCTAAGTTGTTGAATTAAGTAGCTGCTGTCTTTAATATAACCCGGTAGGGATTGAACAATCAGTTGTAATATGTGGTCCAGCCAGCCTCCCAATCTTTCACATAGGGAGCCTTGGCTGGCCACAATTGGTCTCCCCGGTGGTTTAGTGAGGCTTTTATGAATTTTTGGGACAATTCTGAAGCTAGGTATGATAGGGGCTTCAATCAAAATAAAGGATGTAAGTTCATCCGTCATGTATCCTTTTTCCCTAGCTGTGTCTAAGTGGCTATTCAGTCTGTTACTGAACAATATAGTGGGATTAAAAGTTAATTTCATATATTGATCATTATCCGCTAATTGTTTATGTATTTCACCAAGATAATCAATAGTGTTGAGGAGGACAATTGCCCCCCCCTTGTCTGCCTTAGTGATGACTATGTTGGGATTGTCTTGTAATTCCTTGAGAGCTTTTCTCTCATTGTGACTCAAATTATCTCTGACTTTACATACTGTGGTGAGGTGTAGTGACTTACTGAGATCAGTTAGTTCCTTTTCTACTGCTCTCTGAAAGAGATCTATTATGTGATCACATGCGTGGACTGGATAAAAGTGTGATTTGTCCTTAAATGGATAATTCCGAAGAGTGCTGTGAGAGTGCCCAGTTGAGCGAAGTGTGTATTGTTGAAGTGAAATAAGGGTAGTAAGGTCAGTGAGATCAGAAAATAAAAGACCTATAGTATTGAGCTGTGTGTCAGTAATGACAGGAGACTGTGGTTGTGTATCAGTGCCAACATTTTTTTTTCTCAATACAATTTTTCTCACAAATTTGTTGGTGTCCAAAAGGGTGCTAAATAAATCAAAATCTGTTGCAGGTGCAAAAGTTAGTCCTTTATTGAGTAAATTAATGTGGTGTGGTGATAGTGTGAAGTCAGAGAGGTTTATTGTTGCTATTTCTTCATGTTTTTCCTGACCCTGCTGGGGTATCTGTACATATGTTCCCCTTTCTTAGGGGTACTGGTTTGCTGGGGTAACTTAACAAGAGATTTCAAGTTTTTTCTCTCAGTTAGTGTGTTACTAGATGTGGTAGCTACTGCTTCTAACTCATCGTTAGTAGTTTCCGTTGTTTCACCTTCTAAGTTATCAGTATCAATACTTGAGAAGGTGAAATTTCTAGGTTCTGGTTTTTAGTGTGTTATGACTTACTTTTATCATTATTCTTCTGACTGTTTTTATGGGTACCTCTGCTACCATGCGGTCTAGATTTCTGCCAGGAGTATACTATATCTAGATCATAGTCTTTCTTATCTCTATTATATTTCTGTACCTTTCTGTCTGACAGTGTGGCATCTAATTGGTCAATAGTGGTGTCAAGTTGAGATTTGTAGTCAATATATTTTTGTGTAGTTTCAAAAAATTTTAGCTTATCGAAAATGTTGTTAATTTCCAATAAAATAGTATCCTTCTCTTCTCTTTTATGTCTGAGGAGTTGCTTCATGCATATGATGGAGCAATTGGTTAAGTTGGTATTCCACTCCTCCATAAATACTGGATTATCTAGAGCAAAAGAGGGATATTTTTTCATACAAAGTCCTCTAGGGACTTTATTCTCAGAAATATAAAAGTCTAGAAACTCAAAATCACACCATAAGTTTGTTTCTTTGTATCTCAATTTTTCTAAGGACTAACTTTTGCACCTGCAACAGATTTTGATTTATTTAGCACCCTTTTGGACACCAACAAATTCGTGAGAAAAATTGTATTGAGAAAACATTTTTTTGGCACTGATACACAACCACAGTCTCCTGTCATTACTGACACACAGCTCAATACTATAGGTCTTTTATTTTCTGATCTCACTGACCTTACTACCCTTACTTCACTTCAACAATACACACTTCGCTCAACTGAGCACTCTCACAGCACTCTTCAGAATGATCCATTTAAGGACAAATCACACTTTTATCCAGTCCATGCACGTGATCACTTAATAGATCTCTTTCAGAGATCAGTAGAAAAGGAACTAACTGATCTCAGTAAGTCACTACACCTCACCACAGTATGTAAAGTCAGAGACAATTTGAGTCACAAAGAGAGAAAAGCTCTCAAGGAATTACAAGACAGTCCCAACATAGTCATCACTAAGGCAGACAAGGGGGGGGGGCAATTGTCCTCCTCAACACTATTGATTATCTTGGTGAAATACATAAACAATTAGCAAATTAACTTTTAATCCCACTATATCGTTCAGTAACAGACTGAAAAGCCACTTAGACACAGCTAGGGAAAAAGGATACATGATGGATGAACTTACATCCTTTATTTTGATTGAAGCCCCTATCATACCTAGCTTCAGAATTGTCCCAAAAATTCATAAAAGCCTCACTTAACCACCGGGGAGACCCATTGTGGCCAGCCAAGGCTCCCTATGTGAAAGATTGGGAGGCTGGCTGGACCACATATTACAACCGATTGTTCAATCCCTACCGGGTTATATTAAAGACAGCGGCCACTTAATTCAACAATTTAGCAATGTCAAATGGAATTGTGAATACACCTGGCTCACAATAGATGTAGCTGGTCTTTATTCAAGTATACCCCATACAACAGGCCTCACAGCACTTAATGAAATGCTAATTAGACACACAGATTTAGACACTGGTTTTATCACATTTAAAGTAGAAACTACAGCGTTCTTACTAAAACATAATTATTTTGTATATGAGGGCGATTATTATTTACAAAAACGTGGCACAGCCATGGGGGCTAAATTTGCCCCAGCTTATGCCAATATTTACATGGGCTGGATGGAATTATGTCTCATTTTTTCACCTGAGTTCCCATTTAAGAAAAACATCAAACTATATGGTCGCTTTATCGATGACCTCATAATCATATGGGACAGAACACAACATGAGCATACCATCGAACAATTTATGGCTTACATTAACAACAATCAATTTAACTTAGTTTTTACACACAATAGTGACATCCAGTTCATAGATTATCTAGACTTGAAACTTAGAGTTGATCTCTCCAATTTAGATATAATCACATCTACATATAGGAAACCTACGTCAAAAAATACCATCCTAAGAGCTGATTCATGCCATGTCCCACATCTTAAGAAGGGCATACCTAAAGGCCAATACTTGAGGCTTCGTAGAAATTGCTCTAACTTAGAGATGTACAAGCTAGAAGCTAATTAATTAACAAATAGGCTTGTAAAAAGGGGTTATAACAAATTTAAACTTTATCAAATTAACAAGGAAGTGGAAAAAATACAGAGAAACACTTTGTTTCATAGAAAAGAAAAAATTAAAAACAGGGAAAATATTGTTTTCTCCACTCAGTTCAGTAGGCAATATTATAAGATCTGTAATGTCATAAAGAATAATCTCACAATATTGAAGAGTGACAATACATTGAAACAAATAATTTCCAAAGGAATAAAATATGTAGCAAGAAAAGCACCATCAGTTGGTGATTTAACTAACAAAAAATTCTCAGAGAAACCACAAACCCAAAATAATTGGTTGAGTCTTAACCCAGGCTCATTTAAATGTGGCCATAGGCCCTGTAAAAGAGTTGTGACTTTACCAATAAAACTCATACTTTCATTTCAACCTATACTAATAAAACTTACACAATTAAACAGTGAATAGATTGTACCTCCCAGTATGTGATATATCTTATCACATGCCAATTTTGCTTCCAGCAATATACAGGATTTTTGCCAACATGGCATAGGCACTACATATTTTTCCTTTCAGGGAATTGAAAGAATAGTAAAATATGCCAGAGGAGGTGATAGAACAGCTAGACTCCTAAAAAGAGAAGTTTTCTGGATAGTTAAATTGAATACCAGATATCCCCATGGCATTAATATACGGCTAGATGTAGACTTATATGTATAGATCTCTTTTAGATCTGTAATATAGAACACATACATTGGGATATCCACTGATACATCTTAACTTAGGCCTGGGTCAGAAGCCTTGGAGATCTCTAGGAGCCAACACTTAAGGCTCATTATATTGCATTATATTCAATTCTCTGTACAAATAACATCTTTAGTTTCTTCCACTTAACCACACTAAATCTCATGTTTTAATAAATATATACATACGTACATACATCATATTTCACTATATCATATTTTACTATATCATTATGGACCACACTAGGTTATACATCTTATCAGGACTGATTATTAAACCTCAACTCCTATTTTGTCTTCCTTTAACTGTATTTTCCATCTTTTAGCTTTTTTTCTCTTGGATACATTTTTATGTCTCCTTTAGTGACTCCGTTATAATTATTTTTTAGTAATATCTAACACCCTGAGCTACACACTTTGTACTGTTCTTACAGAGTCACATTAGGACACATATTTTTGGGATATCCACTGATACATCTTAACTTAGGCCTGGGTCAGAAGCCTTTGAGATCTCTAGGAGCCAACACTTAAGGCTCATTATATTATATTAAATTCTCTGTACATATAACATCTTTAGTTTCTTCCACTTAACCACGCTAAATCTCATGTTTTAATAAATATATACATACTTACATACATCATATTTCACTATATCATATTTTTCTTGTAAGGTGTATCCAGTCCACGGGTTCATCCATTACTTGTGGGATATTCTCCTTCCCAACAGGAAGTTGCAAGAGGACACCCACAGCAGAGCTGTCTATATAGCTCCTCCCCTAACCCCCACCTCCAGTTATTCTCTTGCAACTCTCGACAAGATAGGAAGTCTCAAGAGATATGTGGTGACTTAGTGTAGTTTTACCTTCAATCAAGAGTTTGTTATTTTTAAACGGTACCGGCGTTGTTCTGTTTTACTCTCAGGCAGAAATTAGAAGAAGAATTCTGCCTGGAGGTTGATGATCTTAGCGGTTTGTAACTAAGGTCCATTGCTTTTCTCACACATAACTGAAGAGTATGGGAAAACTTCAGTTGGGGGAACGGTCTGCAGATTATCTGCTTTGAGGTATGTTCAGTATTATTATTTCTAGAGAGATGAATAAGTTCTAGAAAATGCTGACAGAGCCTTGTGTATTTGAGGTAAGCTAGATGCAGTGATTTAACAATGACTGGGATCATGCTTACAAAACAGGGTAATACTCATGTTAATACTCATATTACTTAGTGACAAAACGTTTTCAGGTTTTCATAAATAAAACGTTTTTTCTGAGGGAGATAAGTCTTTATTTGGGGCCTAGTTTCCACATGGCTAGTCAGATACTCCTAGGAGTACTTTCTTAAGGCCCCTCTGACATCCAGTACATGGTGGGAGGGGCCTATTTTCACGCTCTAGATGCGCAGTTTCCTATAGACTGAGACATCCAGCTTCCTTAGAGGAGTCCTCTGGCATCCGAGGAGCATCATAAAGGGTTTATTTCTTCACTAAAGCGTATTTGAGAGCAGGTAGGAGCCTCAGCAGAGCTGTGGCAAGGTGCTCAACTGTCTTTTACCGGTGGTTAACGTTTTTTAAATCCGGTTTGGGGGCTAAGGGGTTAATCATCCATTTACAAGTGGGTGCAATGTTGCTTTAGTCCCTTACACATACTGTAAAAATGTTGAAGACTTTACTGTATTTTTACACTGTTCTGCAGTTTAAGTGCTAGTTTTTTTCTCTTAAAGGCACAGTAACGTTTTTGTTTAATTGCTGTTTCACCTTTATTAAAGTGTTTTCCAAGCTTGCTTGTCTCATTACTAGTCTGTTAAACATGTCTGACATAGAGGAAACTCCTTGTTCAATATGTTTGGAAGCCATTGTGGAACCCCCTCTTAGAATGTGTACCAAATGTACTGAAATTTCTATAAACTATAAAGACCATATTATGGCGCTTAAAGATTTATCTCCAGAGGATTCTCTGACTGAAAAAAGGGAGATTATGCCATCTAGATCTCCCCATGTGTCAGAACCTATATCTCCCGCTCAAGTGACGCCAAGTACATCTAGCGCGTCTAATTCTTTTACCTTACAGGACATGGCTGCTGTTATGAATGATACCCTCTCAGAGGTATTGTCCAAACTGCCAGGGTTATAAGGAAAGCGAGACAGCTCTGGGGCTAGAACAAATACAGAGCTTTCTGATGCTTTAATACCTGTGTCCGATATACCCTCGCAATACTCAGAAGCCGAGGCAGGAGAGCTTCTATCTGTGGGTGACATTTCAGATTCAGGGAAGGCGTTGCTTCAGAATGATTCTGAAATGACAGCGTTTAAATTTAAGCTTGAACACCTCCGCTTATTGCTTAGGGAGGTTTTAGCGACTCTGGATGACTGTGAACCCATTGCAGTTCCAGAGAAATTGTGTAAGATGGACAAATACTTTGCAGTGCCTGTTTACACTGATGTTTTTCCAGTCCCTAAGAGATTTTCAGAAATTATTACTAAGGAATGGGAAAGACCAGGTGTGCCGTTCTCTCCCCCTCCTGCTTTTAAAAAGATTTTTCCCATAGATGCTGCCATACGGGACTCGTGGCAGATGGTCCCTAAGGTGGAGGGAGCAGTCTCTACCCTAGCTAAGCGTACAACTATCCCCGTCGAGGACAGTTGTGCTTTCCTAGATCCTATGGATAAAAAATTGGAGGGTCTCCTTAAGGAAATTTTTATACATCAAGGTTTTATTCTCCAGCCTCTTGCATGCATTGCCCCAGTTACTGCTGCAGCGGATTTCTGGTTCGAGTCTCTTGAGGAGGCTCTACAGGTGGAGACCCCGTTAGATGATATTTTAGACAGGATTAAAGCTCTTAAGTTAGCTAATTCCTTTATCTCTGACGCCGTTTTTCATTTAGCCAAGCTAATAGCTAAGAATTCAGGTTTTGCCATTCTGGCGCGTAGGGCGCTATGGCTTAAGTCCTGGTCAGCAGATGTTACTTCAAAGTCTAAGCTTCTTAACATCCCCTTCAAGGGACATACCCTTTTCAGGCCTGGTCTGAAGGAGATCATTTCTGATATTACCGGAGGAAAAGGTCACACCCTTCCTCAGGATAGGTCCAATAAGTTAAGGACCAAACAGAATAATTTTCGTTCCTTTCGAAACTTCAAGAGTGGTGCAGCTTCAGCTTCCTCTAATGCAAAACAAGAGGGAAATTTCGCCCAGTCCAAACCAGTCTGGAGACCTAACCAGGCTTGGAACAAGGGGAGGCAGGCCAAAAAACCTGCTGCTGCCTCTAAGACAGCATGAAGGAGTAGCCCCCGATCCGGGACCGTATCTAGTAGGGGGCAGACTTTCTCTCTTCGCTCAGGCTTGGACAAGAGACGTCCAGGATCCCTGGGCACTAAAGATTGTTTCAAAGGGATATCTTCTGGAATTCAAAGGTTCATCTCCAAAGGGGAGATTTCACCTCTCACAACTATCTGCAAACCAGATAAAGAGAGAGGCATTCTTACGTTGCGTTCAAGACCTTCTGGTTATGGGAGTGATCCACCCAGTTCCAAGGGAGGAACAGGGGCAGGGTTTCTATTCAAACCTGTTTATAGTTCCCAAAAAAGAGGGAACATTCAGACCAATCTTGGATCTCAAGATCCTAAACAAATTTCTCAGGGTCCCATCTTTCAAGATGGAGACAATCCGAACCATCCTCCCTATGATCCAGGAGGGTCAATATATGACTACCGTGGACTTAAAGGATGCTTATCTCCACATTCCGATTCACAATGATCATCATCAGTTCCTCAGGTTCGCCTTCCTAGACAGGCATTACCAGTTTGTGGCTCTTCCCTTTGGGTTAGCCACGGTGCCAAGAATCTTTACGAAGGTTCTAGGGTCTCTACTGGTGGTGCTAAGGCCGCGGGGCATAGCGGTGGCTCCTTACCTAGATGACATCCTGATCCAGGCGTCAACTTTTCAAATTGCCAAGTCCCATACAGACATTGTTCTGGACTTTCTGAGGTCTCACGGGTGGAAGGTGAACAGAGAGAAGAGTTCACTCTCCCCTCTCACAAGAGTTTCCTTCCTAGGAACTCTGATAGATTCAGTAGAAATGAAAATTTTTCTGACAGAGGTCAGGATATCAAAGCTTCTAACTTCTTGCCGTGCTCTTCATTCCACTTCTTGGCCATCAGTGGCTCAGTGTATGGAAATGATCGGCCTGATGGTAGAGGCAATGGACATAGTTCTGTTTGCCCGGCTACATCTCAGACCACTGCAACTTTGCATGCTCAATCAGTGGGATGGGGACTACACAGATTTGTCTCCTCTGTTAAATCTGGATCAAGAGACCAGGGATTCTCTTCTCTGGTGGTTATCTCGGGTCCATCTGTCCAGGGGAATGAGCTTCCGCAGGCCAGAGTGGACTATAGTGACGACAGATGCCAGCCTTCTGGGCTGGGGTGCAGTCTGGAATTCCCTGAAGGCTAAGGGTTCGTGGACACAGGAGAAGGCCCTCCTTCCGATAAACATTCTGGAGCTAAGAGCGATATTCAATGCTCTTCAGGCTTGGCCTCAACTAGCTGCGGTCAGATTCATCAGATTTCAGTCGGAAAATATCACGACTGTAGCCTATATCAACCATCAGGGGGGAACAAGGAGTCCCCTGGCAATGATGGAGGTTTCCAAGATAATTCTTTGGGCAGAGGTTCACTCTTGGCATCTCTCAGCTATCCATATCCCAGGAGTAGAGAACTGGGAGGCGGACTTTCTAAGTCGGCAGACTTTTCATCCGGGGGAGTGGGAGCTCCATCCGGAGGTATTTGCCCAGCTGATTCAACTATGGGGCAAACCAGAACTGGATCTGATGGCATCTCGTCAGAACGCCAAGCTTCCTCGTTACGGGTCCAGGTCAAGGGATCCCTAGGCAACGCTGATAGATGCTCTAGCAGTGCCCTGGTCCTTCAGCCTGGCTTATGTGTTTCCACCATTTCCTCTCCTCCCTCGTCTGATTGCCAAGATCAAGCAGGAGAGAGCTTCAGTGATTTTGATAGCACCTGTGTGGCCATGCAGGACTTGGTATGCAGATCCGGTGGACATGTCATCCTTTCCACCATGGACTCTGCCGCTGAGGCAGGACCTTCTACTCCAAGGTCCATTCAAACATCCAAATCTAATTTCTCTGCGTCTGACTGCTTGGAGATTGAACACTTGATTTTATCAAAACGTGGTTTCTCCGAGTCGGTCATTGATACATTGATTCAAGCTTGAAAGCCTGTCACCAGGAAAATCTATCATAAGATATGGTGTAAATATCTTCATTGGTGTGAATCCAAGGGTTATTCGTGGAGTAAGGTCAGGATTCCTAGGATATTATCCTTTCTCCAAGAAGGATTGGAAAAGGGATTATCGGCTAGTTCCTTAAAGGGACAGATTTCTGCTCTGTCTATTCTTTTGCATAAGCGTCTGGCTGATGTTCCAGACGTTCAAGCATTTGGTCAGGCTTTAGTTAGAATCAAGCCTGTGTTTAAACCTGTTGCTCCGCCATGGAGTTTAAATTTAGTTCTTAAAGTTCTTCAAGGGGTTCCGTTTGAACCATTGCATTCCATAGATATCAAGCTTTTATCTTGGAAAGTTCTGTTCCTTGTAGCTATCTCTTCGGCTCGAAGAGTTTCAGAGTTATCTGCCTTACAGTGTGATTCCCCTTATCTGATCTTCCATGCAGATAAGGTAGTTTTGCGTACCAAACCTGGGTTTCTTCCTAAGGTGGTATCTAATAAGAATATCAATCAGGAAATTGTTGTTCCGTCTCTGTGTCCTAATCCTTCTTCAAAGAAGGAACGTCTGTTACACAATCTTGACGTGGTTCGTGCTTTAAAATTTTATTTGCAAGCTACTAAGGATTTTCGTCAAACATCTGCATTGATTGTTGTCTATTCTGGAAAGAGGAGAGGCCAAAAAGCTTCGGCAACTTCTCTTTCATTTTGGCTGAGAAGCATAATCCGTTATGAGACCGCTGGCCAGCAGCCTCCTGAAAGAATTACAGCTCATTCTACTAGAGCGGTAGCTTCCACATGGGCTTTTAAACATGAGGCCTCTGTTGAACAGATTTGTAATGCGGCGACTTGGTCTTCGCTTCATACTTTTTCTGAATTCTACAAATTTGATACTTTTGCTTCCTCGGAGGCTATTTTTGGGAGAAAGGTCTTACAGGCAGTGGTGCCTTCCATTTAAGTTCCTGCCTTGTCCCTCCCTTCATCCGTGTTCTAAAGCTTTGGTATTGGTATCCCACAAGTAATGGATGAACCCGTGGACTGGATACACCTTACAAGAGAAAACAAAATTTATGCTTATCTGATAAATTTCTTTCTCTTGTGGTGTATCCAGTCCACGGCCCGCCTTGTCACATTAAGGCAGGTGTTTTTATTTTTAAAACTACAGTCACCACTGCACCCTATAGTTTCTCCTTTTTCTTACTTGCCTTCGGTCAAATGACTGGAGGTGGGGGTTAGGGGAGGAGCTATATAGACAGCTCTGCTGTGGGTGTCCTCTTGCAACTTCCTGTTGGGAAGTAGAATATCCCACAAGTAATGGATGAACCCGTGGACTGGATACACCACAAGAGAAAGAAATTTATCAGGTAAGCATAAATTTTGTTTTTACTATATCATTATGGACCACACTAGGTTATACATCTTATCAGGACTGACTATTAAACCTCAACTCCTATTTTGTCTTCCTTTAACTGTATTTTCCATCTTTTAGCTTTTTTTCTCTTGGATACATTTTTTATTTCTCCTTTAGTGACTCGGTTATAATTATTTTTTAGTAATATCTAACACCCTGAGCTACGCACTTTGAACTGTTCTTACAGAGTCACACTAGGACACATATTTTTGTTTATACCATTTATGTTCTTATCCTTACCTTTTTATTTCTATTATGTATCATTTTATTTCTATTTGCTCATAGAGGCTTCCCCATCCTAGCACCCTGGACATACTCATCTTTAGACCTTCCCATTTAGCTTTTTCGATATACATCAACTCTTTTGAGTCTAGCTCACAGTATGTTAATTATCATTATTGATAGTATCCCGCTAGTTAGGGCATTTATCCAATCCTTTCTTTTTGCTTGTTCTTGTTTTCAAATTGTTGCCCTTTGATAATGTACATCTTGCTTTTTTGTCTCATCAGGGTGGTCTGACTCTGTCGTGCAGGTGTTGTTAATATGTTGCCACTTGGTTGTTTTCCAAAAGAAAACTTTTTTTCTATGGTTTATTAACCTGGCACACAGTCTGACAGACCACCCTTTTTGACACCCACATAAATTATGGCTCATTTCAATGGAAGTATTTATTGATGGCCATTATTTATTCATTTTAGAAAAAGGGGGGCGTAGGTCTGGCGCTAGTAAAATCACCTACAGCTCTCTCCAGAAGGGTGCCTAGTCAACCTTAGAAACCTTTTATGCTGTATTTCTATTGTTTTTAACATTAATATTGTAATTTTGGAACTTTTATTATCTGTACACATGGATCCATGTTTATAAATTTATTTATGTGTTTCACTTATATTGTTTATTATAGACCATGTATTAAATATTTATATTTATAATATTTGCCTCACACTTCATATCACTAATCCTACCACCTCTGCCTTTGGCGCTCACTCCATACTCCCATACTGTATCATTATTTATTCATTCTTTTATTTTCTTATGTTGCAATCGTTTTTTTTATATATGCATTATTTTGTTTTCTTATTTATTGATACTTTATTATATTTTATTTTTTTGATTTATTTGAATAGACAGAACTCACATATAGTTCATTGTTATTTCCTTACTTTTGTTTTATTGCCATGGTACTGCATATTTAATAATATTTAATAATTTTTTATCCGGTATATTTTATGTGAGTCTGGCCTCACTTAAACTCCGGTGTTATTAATATTACTATTATTCCCAACATTTTTTTTTTTAAATAATTGTTTTTTATTATTATTAAAGGTCAAAAAAGAATATACAAAGAAAGGGGAGAAGTAGAGCTACACAATCAGGGTTACAATTACGTCATTTGGAACAAAAAAGCAAAAAGAAAACACAAAGGTTGAATATACATAAAAAAAAAAAAAAAGGAAAATAGAACGTTCCAACATTTGGACACAAATCATAACCTTTTCAAATATTAGATATTTAACTTTTCTCCCATTATCGCAATGATCATTAACACAAAACTTACCCTAACTCATTATTTTAAACCTACAGAAAGGCAAATCATTACGGCAACAGATAGCAAAAAAAAAAAAAAATACAGTTTATGGATGTATTTGCCAATTCTAATAGTCCAGTGTTTACTTTTTAATAATTTCAACCTTTAAGTTATTAAGGGAGGTGGAACCACCTACCAATCATTTGTCAGGTTCCTGACAGGATTAAGGGAAGAAAAAAACTTTTTAACTTTTTAGGGGGGCAAAGGAGGACAAAAAAAAAAAAAGAGAAAAAAAAAAAAAAAAAAAAGGAAGTTTGTATCTTAGCTCAAATTCTCTAATGGTGATAATAATTGATTCTGTATATTAGTATTCTTATAATGTCTGACAAAATCTAACCACTTTAAAATAAATTTATTTTGTTGCCGTTCATAATTAATTACATTATCAAATTGTTCTATTGTGTATTGCGTTTGTAATAAAAATGTTAAATTATTTATAGTTGGTGTATTTTTTTGGTGCCAATTTTTAAGAATGAGGTATCTCCCGCCCAGAATTACCGTATTACAGAAAACTCTATTTACCAATCTATCCGATGTATCCAATAGGAAAATTATATGTTGTAATTCTATTATGTATTTTGTAGCTGTCACCTTAGTTAACCAAAATTGTACACGTTTCCAAAACTGATTGCTTTTTGGGCAGCTCCAAAACATGTGGATTAGATCAGCATCGATTGAGCAGCAACGGGGACATACCCTTAATCCTTGTGTCGACCATTTATTTATTTTAGCAGGCGTAAAATATATCCTATGTAAAAGTTTTATATGCATTTCTCGCCAGTTTGCCGCAAGTGTAGCCTCGTCTAGGAGGGTTATGCTTTGCTTTACTTGTTCTACATTTAAGTCTGCGATCGTTACTTGCCATTTTGAACAAATCTGAGCGATATTTAATTCCCCTGTCTTAGTAATAATCATATTATACCAGTATTTAATAGAGCGTTTGCCTGCCTTGAATAATGCTAGCCCCATTTTCACTCCTAGATGGCTCCATGGCATCTTATTGTCTTCCATAACTTTAAGAAACCAGTGTCTCACTTGGAGGTATGCAAAAAAATCCGCATTCTGTAGGTTGAAAGATTCTTTAAGTCTCTCAAATGGCATTATACTTTGTAGTTCAGGCTCTCTAAGTTGTGTTATGTAAGTAAGCCCTGCAGTAGCCCATTTCCTAAATACTTGATTACTAATGCCAGGGGGAAAACGTGGATCACCTCTAATAGGGAGTAGATCTGAAATATGAGGATCACTATCTACTCTACGTCGTATGTCTTGCCATGCAATTATGATATGATATAGTGATTGTTTATTTTTAATTCTCTTTGGGATTACTTTTTTAGGACAATGCAGGAGCGCATTTAATGAGAGGGGGTATACTAAATTTTGTTCTGCTTCAGTAAATGCAATATAGTTCCCTCCTGTAACCCAATCCATTGCAATTTTTGCAAGACATACACTATTATAAATAGCAAAGTTGGGTAGTGCCAATCCACCATATTGCCTTAGTTGTGATAGTTTATACAATGATATTCAATTCGCGCCCTTCCCCCATATAAATCATCTCATTAATTGATCTAGGCTATTAAGGCTCTTTTTTGATATGATTATAGGGATATTTTGCATTAAGTATAATATCTTAGGTAAGACAATCATCTTAACTAAGTTGATTCTTGCTGTAATTGAAAGTGGGAGATTATCCCATTTCATCAACTCAAATTTAATGTTCGCAAATAAGGGTAAGTAATTCAGACTAAACCAATCTTCTGGATTGACACTAATCTGGATTCCTAAATATGTGACATATTGCGAGGCTACTTTAAAAGGGGGTGTATAATGGTTTTGATGGTATTTACTCAGCCAGAGAAGTTCTGATTTGGATATATTAATTGTATAACCTGAGAAAGAGCCAAAGTCTTTTATAATTTCCAAAATTTTAGGAATTTCATTCTGGGCATCCTTTAAAAGTAAAATCAAGTCATCTGTGTATAGTAAGAGTTTAACAGGAATTTTGCCTATCTTGATCCCCCCTAAATTATCCCTTAAAGTAACTGCAAGAGGTTCGATTGCTAAGTTAAATAATAATGGTGAAATTGGACATCCCTGTCGTGTTCCAGACAAGATAGGAAAGGGTGTAGTGTCTGAGCCATTAACCATCAAAATGGAAGTTGCATTGGTGTATAAGGCACGAATACATTCAAGAAACTGATCTTTGAACCCAAAATTCTTCATAGAATAAAATAAGTGGTCCCAGATAATAGAATCAAATGCTTTATGAGCATCAACTGCAAGGATGGCGGAGTTTTGTTCACTCTTATTTTTGGCATCTGCAAGGAAATCTATTAAAAGGAAAATTTTGCGTATATTTGCTGACATATTTCTCTTAGCCATAAAGCCGACCTGGTCTTCATGTATTAACGGACTCATAGTTAACTTCAGTCTATCTGCTAAAATTGCAGTAAATAATTTGTAGTCGGAGTTCAACAGTGAGATTGGGCGGTAGGAGTCTATTGATTCAGGGTCTTTCCCTTTTTTTAAAAGTAAAATTATTTTTGAGACGCGGAGAAGGCCTTCGACCGGGTCGATTGGCTTTTTCTGCGCCGGGTTATGATGGCCATGAACTTTGGAAGCCCATTCCTCAATATGACATTTGCTTTGTACTCTGCCCCTAACGCCCGGATTAGAGTAAATGGCACATTATCTGATACTTTTACCATATCGAACGGGACCCGACAGGGGTGCCCACTGTCCCCTTTACTTTTTGCTCTATCAATTGAAACATTAGCACAGAAAGTACAACTCAACCCTAATATCAGAGGTGTTCATATAGGAGATATGGAACATAAACAAGCGTTATACGCAGACGACGTTCTATACACCCTCACCAACATCAACCTGTCAGTCCCCGAACTCCTGTCAGAGCTTTCGACATATGGAAGGCTCTCCAATTTCCATTTAAATCTCTCAAAATCCGAACTTCTTAATATCAATTCCCCGTCAGAACATGTCCAGTCCTTAGCAACAAACTATAAGGTCCCCATAGCAGCTAACAAACTGAAATATTTAGGAATATACCTATCAGCAAAATCTGCCGACTTATTTAGAAACAATTATATGACCCTCCGTAAAGACATAATTAATGACCTATCCTCATGGAAGAACAAAAAATTATCCTGGTTAGGAAAGATAGGCTTAATTAAAATGAACATCTTACCTCGAATTTTATATATAATGCAAACCGTGCCAATACATCTACCCGCAGACTTCCTTCCTCAATTACAAAAATCACTAGAGCAATTTATATGGACAGGTGTTAGACCAAGAATACCGAGAAAGACGTTATATCTTCCCAGGGATAGAGGGGGACTAGGGTTTCCCGATTTGTCATTATATAGAAGGGCCATACTATTGCAGAGGCTGACAGAATGGGTACACAACACTGACCAAAAACAGTGGGTCAAAATAGACGGCCAAATCCTACATTACAAAAACGTGGCCTCCCTAGCCTGGACACCAGCAATAAAACGCCCCAAACTGCTAAATAAGTATCATTTAACAATAGAAACATTCTCCGAATGGGACAGGCTGACAGCCACTAGTACACATATTTCCACCTCCCCCTCACCAATGATGCCCATCTTAGAGAATCCTGAGCTACCTTACTGCAACCTTAGTAGGAGCAAATGCCCTCCCCACAGTTTGAGACAGGGTATACTTCACTTCGCTTTAGTGGAAGGAAAGTTGCGCTCACATCAAGATATGATAGAGACATACGGGAACATATTCTCATCTTGGTTAAGATATCATCAACTATCACACTTTCTAATGCACCAAAAAAACAAATCCGAATTCCTTAGAGATCTCACTCCTTTTGAAACCTTATGTACTGGGCTAACCCCGCCTAAAAAACTGATATCAAAAATATACAAATTACTGCTTACTCCTCCAGACACCCAGCTCCCATCATATACTAGACTATGGAACAGGGACCTAAACAACACAATTGATGAGGGGGAATGGCTAAAATCGATTAGATTGGCCAAGCGATCCTCAGTATCCGCCACTGTCCAAGAAATACAACTTACGTTGTTGACTAGATGGTACTACACACCTGCCAGACTCCATCAGTTTTTCCCAGCAACATCAGCATTATGCTGGAGGGGGTGTGGTGAGATAGGCACGCTCCTACATGTCTGGTGGGCTTGCCCTAAACTGACATCTTATTGAGAGAATGTCATAGGGGAAATGACAAAAATACTCAACACACTCATACCAGTCTCACCTGAGACAATACTATTCCTGCACCTCCCTGACTCCTTGAGCAGACATGAGAGGGCTCTTCTCCTAATTATGCTTACAGGAGCAAAGAAGCTTATACCCAGACACTGGAAATCTGCAGAGACGCCCACTCTTACTGAATGGCGCTTGGCTGTAGACAAACTACTGACTTTGGAAAGGTTGCATTACTACAAGTGCAGCCAACAGGAGCAGCATAACATGATGTTAGCTGCCTGGAACCCCACCCCAACACAGACTATATAACTATGCTTCTCTATAGCCAGAAATAACATCCTCGTAACTGCGACCTTAAAACTTGGCCACCAAGAACACCCTTTTTTTTTTTTTTTCCTCTCCCCCAACCTCTCCTCCCCCTCTCTGTCTTTCTCTATATCTCACTTCTCCTCTCTCTTTAGACTATTACTACTTTATCTTACGCTACATTTCCTTCTACTTTCTCTCCTGGCACAAAAGAGTTGTTGTATTTAAAATCTTTCTTGCCCAGGGTGATAAGAGGAGGGTATATATATGTGTTAGTTGAAAATAAGTTGAAAATTAAGCTTTGTATAATGGAGAATTATTTTTGCCAGTACCCGAGCAAATCATTTAGATCTTCTATTTGGCCAATTGAAGGCCACTTGGACTATTCGAGGGCGTCTTCCTTACGCCAAGGAATATGAGCTGGACATTACCACTTAGTAAAAAGGAAGACTTAACCCCTATCCTGCTAGGGTGCTGATTTTGAAACAATTGTTTGTCTTGTAAATCGTTTTATTCTCAAGATTTGTATGTTTGAATTCTCAATAAAGCTTTTGGAAAAAAAAAAAAAAAAATATTTTTGAAATTGCAAAATTAGGTGATGGGGTCTTATAATTAATTAAATAATCGTTGAATAAATCCGTGAGTACACCTATTACTTCGTTTTTAAGAATTTTATAGAATTCTGCTGGTAGGAGGTCAGGTCCGGCAGCTTTATCCAACTTAAGACTATTTATTGCCTTTAAGACTTCCGATTCCTTAATTGGTGCATTAAGTTTTTCTAAATCTTCAGCCGAAAGTTTAGGTAATGTAATTTTTTCCCAGAAATCCTGTTTATTTTTTAAATTAATATCCGATACTGAATATAAGTCCTTAAAGTATTTATAAAATTCTGCTTTGATTGTATCGAGATTCAATATTTTTTTCCCATCAATATTAAATGATTTAATGTAATGAAAAGGTTTCCTTGCTCTTACAGATCTCGCTAATAACTTCCCTATTTTATTTCCAAATCTATAGAATCTATTTTTATTCTTCAGCTCTTGAATGGCAAATTTTTGTAGTGAAAAAACTTCCCATTCTTGTTTAGCCTTTATGTAATTTTGCCAGTTGATCTGAGTATGGGATGTAATATATGCGTTGTATTTATTTTTTAAATAATTTGAGATTTCAGTCTCTCTTAAATATAACTTTTTCTTAAATCTAATAGTGAATTTTTTAATTTCTCCTCTGGCAACTGCCTTAGCAGTTTCCCAGAAGATCTCTTTCTTATGCATATAATCTTTGTTCTGTTGAACATATTCGTGCCATATAGCAATGAGTCGATTTCTAAATTCCGAATTATTTGCTAAATAACGTGGAAAGCCGTAGCTCTTAACTGGGTCATACCTATCTGTTTCCCACCGTGTCTCTAATGATAGCGGGGCATGGTCTGATATAGTAAAGTTATCTATTTGTGCTTTTATATCTAAGTTAATCATTTTGTCTGACCCTAGAAAAAAGTCTATCCGTGAGAATGTCCGATACTTTTTAGATTCACATGTAAATTCTCTACTGTTAGGATATAGCAGTCTCCAGATATCTTTAATATTTAATGCACTAGCAAATACTTGAAGAATCCTAGAGGATTTTTTTGGGATCTGTTTAGTTTTGTTTCCGGTTGTCTGTAATCTATCAATATTGTTAAAAACCATATTAAAATCACCTGCGACTATAAGGTTCGTATTTATAGAGTCATGTAATTTTAGTTTTAGTTTTTCCCAAAATTTTACATCTGGCACGTTTGGACCATAAACATTACATAACGTAAGCATACGTGAATTTATTAAGATTTTCAAAATAATAAATCGTTCCCCTGGATCTATCTCTTGCCCTATAATTTGGTATTCTAAATTTTTGCTGATTAAGACTGCAACCCCCCTTTTACGTGTAGCACATGGGGTATAAATAACTTAATTAACCCAGTTAGATTTAAGTTTCTTATGTTCTGTTTCAGTCAAGTGTGTTTCTTGTAAAAGTGCAATATCCACTCTTTTATTTCTAAGATATGTCAGAATCCTCTTTCTTTTAATTGGGCTAGTGATCCCTCCCACGTTCCAAGAAATTAATTTTAGAGTTGCCATTTATAATTTATTCTGAATCGGCATACCAATAAACAAAACAAGACAAAAACAAAATAAAACAAAACAAAGCAAAAAAAAAATAAAAAAAATTATAATATTTGTCCTCCTTGCCCCTCCCTCTAGCCTGGTCCTTTATCTTTAATAACACATAAATATTTAAAATAAAGTGGGGTGTACTTATTTTCAACCATTTTTTCACTTTTATAGATTTCTTACCCTTAATTATTTTAATTATTGTATGAAAGTAAATTAGACTTATCCAGCTTGCCATACTGGTGGCTACATATGCTCTAATAGGAGAAAAACAAAAAAAAATGTTTTTTAATGATTACTTAGATTGAAATTTATTCAGGAATGCCTTAGCTTCTGTGATTGTTTCTAGTGTGGTTGTCTCATTTTCCCTATAGATCTTAATTTTAGCAGGATATATTAGATGAGCAGCTAGGCCCATGTTTATCATACTTGTACAAAATGGGGCCATGCCTTTACGTTTTACTGCCATCTGGGCTAAATAGTCTTGTAAAATTAAAATTCTGTTATTGTCAATCTCTAGGTTTTTCATTTTTCTGAATGCTCTAAGTATTGTTACTTTGTCCTGAAAGTTCAAATATTTAATTAAAATAGCACGTTTCTGAGTAGTATTATCTGGCGAATTTCTAATAAAGCCTACACGATGTGCTCTTTCAACAGTAAAATTATATAGTTTAATATCAATCCCTAGACTTTGTGGCAAAGTCACTGAGGCAAAATATATTAAGTCTTGGAAATTTGTAGTTTCTGGTAGGCCTACTACTTTTAAGTTGTTCCTATGTGATCTATTTTCTAGATCTTCTATTTTATCGGTCATTTCTGAAATTTTTATATCATGTTGTATAGAGAGATTTTGTTTAGTCACAGAGTCTTCAGTATCTGAAATTCTCGTTTCAATTTCTGTAAGTCTAGCTGTAAAATGTTTCATTTCTATTGAGAGTGTTGATAACTCTGTTTTAATATGATCAAGTTGGGGTGAGAGAGATAGTGCTACTTGTTTAGAGATTTCTTCTATATCATCTTTAGAAATATTTACAGTAGTCATTTCAGGTCTAATATCGCTAATGTTCTCGATACTGTGTCTGGGCTTTCTATCTTTGGATTTTGCTGGCATTGCGTGTGATTTGGGTGTTAAATATTTGTCCATGTGTCGAAAAAACAAAAATAACAAAGGAATAAAGAAAAAAATGTAAAATATGTGAAAGTGACTGGGTGTACTAGGTGTCGTGCGTGTGCTTTATGAGATGACATAAAAAGAAAGAAAAAGAGAAAAAATAGAGAGGAAGGGTGCATAAGTGTATCTAGCATGGATAAGTGTATAGCGTGTTAGGGAGTGTTCTCCTATGTGAGTATGTGGATATGCAATGGTCAGCAATTGTCATCTACTTCAGTGAAGTTTATGGCTCAACTACTCCTCCCTTCTTCCTCTTCTACAACCTATATTCAAAAGGTTACTTTTACAGGTATATCAATGGGCCTAACACTCTGTTCTGTAACCTTACAATTCCATAAAAAATAGTTCAAGATTGAAACAACAAATAATAAGCCATTTGATATATACTATATATCCATCAGAGAAGAATTTTTCAACATTTTTCAGCATTTTTCAACATTTGATATGTACTATATATCCATCAGAGCAAAACATTTTTCAACATTTTTCAGCATTTGATATGTACTATATATCCATCAGAGCAAAATATTTTTCAACATTTTTCAGCATTTGATATGTACTATATATCCATCAGAGCAAAATATTTTTCAGCATTTGATATGTACTATATATCCATCAGAGCAAAACATTTTTCAACATTTTTCAGCATTTGATATGTACTATATATCCATCAGAGCAAAACATTTCATAACTACACGAGGGTGTCACACCCTCCACTGAGTTACTAGTCAGAAAAAGAGCATGGAGGAAGTAAACAAAGGAGAAAAGCGAGGTAAAAAGAAAAAAAAACAAACAGGGATAAAAAAAAAAAAAGGAAAAAAAAAAGACAAAGGAAAAAAAACAAACAAACAAACAAAAAAAAACAAAAAAAAAGTTCCTTTTTTCTTTCCCCTTTTCAGTAAATTTCAGTAAGTATCAATAAGATCCTATGTGCGCCAGTCAATTCCAATCACTGAGAGAGTTCAGTTATAACAGTATAACAGAATGATATCAGCCAAAGCAAACCAGCAGGTAGTTTTTATATTCCACATTCAGTAATTTTAGTCATTTATGGTTTAGGTGTTACTCAGAGATTTTTTTTTTTTCTCCTTTTGTCTCTGAATAATTATTTAATCAATTATTTTTACTTGTATTTGTCAGTGTCAGTGTCCTTTAAACACATATATAGGAATTAGTAGTAGATTTTTAGTACATCCTTGAGACACATATGCATGGATTGGTATTAAGAAAATGGGACTACCAGTAGAAGAGCCCCTGCAAGCAATATAATCCAAGGGCTTTATCTTATAGGAAAGAAAAACTAGCAGCGCCAGCTCTTTTCAAGCTTAAACTTTTATACACAAAAGTCACCCACTAACTGGCTTTGGGTATATAGGTTCCCACTGCGTGCCTCACTATCTTCACCCTGTACCAGGTCAGGGACTTATTACCCGTTACCCGTCGATTAGAGGTGTATCCTTCCTTCCAGGAGTGTCAAGCTAGGCAGCTAACGGTGGCGGTGCTGTCTTGTGTCAGGTCCGATGACCCTCCAATGTCTCTAGTACTGCTGAGAGCGTATCCTCTTCATTTATTCCCAACATTGTGTTTAGAGTACCGCATTGTGACCTCACTGAACCAGCATTAAACTTTCTTTTAATTTCTGTGAGGGTTTAACACTTGGCATGTTGTGCTGTGGTTCGGTGACGCCACACTGATTGGCTCATACTAAAGCTCCTCTAGGATTGGTGCAAACATAGTTTAAAAGCTTTCACGGTCTTATTCTAACTAGCCTCCGAAGAAGCGCATCCACGCATGTGCGAAACACGTCAGGCGTCTCTGACTGTGACCTCATTAATTTGTTACTAATTTTGGACTGCTAATAAATCTTGTTATCCAGCATTGATCTACTTTTGAGTCAGCGCATCCTTTTTCTACAATTTTGTTTACCAGCGGTTGGGCATACCGCTTTGTATTGCTGCACATTTGCTGCCCCAACTTGGATCCCGGGGTTACACTCCCCCCTCCAGTAACCTGCTACCCATACAGAGCCTAACAACATCAGGGGTGACGTACCAGGAAGTATGTTTCTACAATGCCGGATCTCCTTGCATGCCAGGAAGGACATGCATACTGCACCCCCCGGGAAGGGTTTCATCGCCTATCCGAGAGGTAGTACAGCAGCGTGCCCAGGCACCCCACCAGACCAGTGGAGGGTAAGAGTCGACGGCTATGTCACCATTATGACTTTGTGTATCTACTGACACCCCTGACATTTAGGCTGAAGTGGACTGCACTATACAGGAACTGTTTTGGAATCCATTGTTGTGGACATTACGAAAATTTTGACTGCTTTTCCCCTTATATACAGATAGTTGGGACTACACACCCCGCTCTTAAGGATTCTTACATATACCTTTTGAAGAAAACGAGGGGAATTTTTCCTGAACACACCGCTCTTTGTTAACCATTGTCATGTCTGAGGTCTTGTCAGTTTGTCTGTCCCTTTAAATTTGAACCCTTTATAAGGCTCCTCCTAACTAAATCCTGTGCTCTGTAATTTGATCCTTATGCTGAGTATCCTGGCTTGTGCTGAAGCAATCTACATGCTCTCTGGATCTCTACCTGAGCCTACTTACAGGAACTCACCAAAATCTATTTCCTGCAACTTTTTGTTATTTCTTATGCTTGCTACAAATACCTTTGTCTCCTCAGCATTTACTTAAGCTTTTAGGCTTACCACTCACAGATTGTGCTTTTCAGAATTCCTCTGCCGTGCCTGTCAGCAGCTCCTCTGATACACTCACAGCCTGCACTTCCTGTTTGGCGATACCGGACTCCAGGTAACTTGCTTTTCCTCTAGCAGAATCTTTCACCAGACCACAGGATTAAAGGTACTGAATATTCCTTTGGCATTACCATTTTGAAAGTGTTTTCTGGACTCATCAGGTTTTATTGCAAACTTGTATCTTATATGCTGTGAACTGAACATATCATTGAAATCTGTGCCTATGTACATTCACTTCAGGAAAAGGCTGCATTTCTCATATATGTGACTCTATTTTCTGTGATACTCCTACAAGTGAACTGACTTATTAGCTTAAGTATAAGTATAAATATCCTACCTATTCTTCAGTATTATATGCAAGTTTCATTTTTGTCTGAGTCTTGCCTGGTAATCCTTATATACAGGCACTAATATCCTTTTCTCCTCTGTTCAGCAAGTATTGGATTCAGCTTTCACTAATTGAGCTAATCTTTTCTGCAGAGTTGAGAATTCCTTTTTAACCCATACTGGGCCCTCAGTCTAGGATCAGAATAGGGGATTGTGACTTAACAGCCCCGATATTTGTGAGACCGAGTGGTAACCTAACCAATTCCCTGTATTGATTCTTACATATTACAGAGCCAAAAGAAAAAGAAAAGGGAATTAGTATGGAGTTAGCAGAACTCACTAATAAAGTATCTGCATTAGCTCAGAACATGGATATACTAATTCAAGGTATTAGAGAGATCCAGTCTGAGAATCAGTATCTCAGAACAGTCATTAGAGACAACATTGACAACAGACCCTCCATGCCTGAATCACCCCCTGATCCTCAAGTTTGTCCCCCAGAGAGATTTTCAGGGGATAGAAATCAGTTCAGAGACTTTAAAAATTCTTGTCTCCTTTTCTTCTCATTGAAACCTAAGACTTATCCTACTGAACATACAAAAGTTCTTACTGTTATTTCATATCTGAAAGGAGAACCCAAAGCTTGGGCTACCAATTTTTTTGAGAATAATGATCCAATTCTGGATTCTCTACAACAGTTCTTTGAGAAAATGTCTTTCCTCTATGAGGATAAAAATAAACAGAATACAGCTGAAAATGCACTTAAGGCATTAAAACAGAATAGAAGACCTGCTGAGGATTATGTCTCTGATTTCAAAAGGTGGGCACCTGACACCATGTGGAATGAGGCAGCATTGCTATACCAATTTCGTACTGGTCTTTCAGACATTGTTAAGATGAATTGGCAAGGGGTCCTCTCCCCTCTACTCTCGATGGACTTATGTCACATGCTGTCACTATAGATCGGAGGATTCGTGAACGTAAAAGTGAGAGAGGTTATGCAGAACAGCCATGGAGAAAGTCACCTATACCATCCTATACTCCTCCTGTTGCACGCACTTCTGATGAACCAATGGAGATTGCCTTTACTAAAGGTCCTTTGACTACAGAAGAAAAGAACAGAAGAAAGGCCAATAATTTGTGCTTATACTGTGCTTCCAAGGCACATACAGTAAAGGACTGTCCTATTCTCCAGAAACAAAAGGGTAAGAGTAGGTCTTCAGTAGTAGTTTGTACTCAACACTTTTCACTTATTACTCATTGTAACCTCTCTATCTCTTTACAGTGGGAGGGACAAAGAATCCAGACACAGGCCATTATTGACTCCGGAACCACGGGCAATTTCATTGATAAAACTTTTCTTGATAAATATCACATTCCATTAATAAAACGTATTGATTCACTAGCCATACGTGTGATTGATGGTTCTTATTTAGCTTCAGGTCCTATCACCCATAAGACTGTACCACTGCTCATGACCACTACTTCTGGTCATAGAGAGTCTATATCCTTTGATGTTATAGCATCACCCCTGTTTCCTATAGTTCTAGGTCTACTCTGGTTGCAAACACACGAACCTCAGATATCTTGGAGAAATTCACAAGTTCTCTTCAATTCTACATTTTGTTTTAAATCCTGTTACCTGCCAACACATATACTTAACACATCCATTGAGACTCCTGTTATTCCTAAGACATACTCAGATTTTATGGATGTTTTTGACAAAACTGAAGCAGAAAACTTACCTCCACACAGGTCATACGACTGCCCCATAGAATTGTTACCTGGTTCTGATATCCCATACGGACATATATACCCTCTTTCTGAGCCAGAATTAGTACATTTGAAACAATATCTCGATGACAACTTACGGAAGGGCTTTATTAGGCCATCCACATCCCCAGCTGGTGCGGGTATGTTCTTCGTCCGTAATAAAGATAACACGTTAAGACCAATTATTGATTACCGAGAGCTCAACAAAAGAACCAAGAAGAACAGATACCCTCTGCCGCTTATTCCAGAAATCATAGAACGATCACAAGGGGCGACTATTTTCACTAAACTCGATCTGAGAGGGGCGTATAATTTAATGAGAATCAAAGAGGGACACGAATGGCTGACGGCGTTTCGAACAAGGTATGGCTTGTTCGAGTACGCTGTCATGCCATTCGGTTTATGTAATGCACCAGCAACTTTTCAGTGCTTTATTAATGATTTATTTAGAGATCTACTTGACGTATGTATGATTATATATCTTGACGACATACTGATTTACTCCAAAACTGAAGAACAACATACTATACATGTACGCACTGTTTTGCTCCGACTTAGACAAAATTCACTTTATGCTAAACCTGAAAAATGTATTTTCAATACGGATACTATATCTTTTCTGGGTTATTCAATTTCACCTTTAGGCATACAGATGGAACAAAAAAAAATAGAAGCTATAACTTCTTGGCCTACTCCTACTAACAAGAAGGAGATACAGTGTTTCATTGGTTTTGCTAACTTTTATAGAAGATTTATCAGAAATTTCTCTTCTATTGCTAAACCTATCACTTCTTTAAGTGGTAATTCATCAACATTCCATTGGACCCCTCAAGCAGAACAAGCTTTCCAAAAGTTGAAACACTCTTTCACTACTGCTCCAATTCTTAAGTTTCCTGATCCCCAATTGCAATATATATTGGAGGTTGATGCATCTGACTATGGCTTGGGAGCTATTTTGTCGCAAAGAAAAACACCCAACACCCCCATGCATCCCGTTGGTTACTTTTCAAGAGTTATGACTTCCCCAGAAGTGAACTACTCCATTGGAGAAAAAGAACTCCTGGCCATAAAATCTGCCCTTGAATTTTGGAGGCATCTCCTGGAAGGTACAACCATTCCTTTTTTGATTTACACCGACCATAAAAACTTGGAATACCTTAAAACCAATAAAACATTATCGGCACGTCAAATCAGATGGAGCTTATTTTTCAGTCGTTTTGATTTCCTTATTACATACAGGCCTGGATGCAAAAATGGTAAGGCCGATTCTCTTTCCAGGAAAGTTTTAAGACCTTCATATTCCAACACAACTGGTAGTGTCATTCCCCAAAGTAAATTTATTGGTTTAGCTTTGGATTTTACTACTAACCTCCAGTCCTCTCAAAAACAAGATCCCGACTTACCTCTGCCTTACCTTACCAAAAATAAGGATGGTCTGTATATATGTGCTTTCTTACAGAATGATTGGTTGTCTTTACTACCTACTGCTGAATTTGCTTTTAATAATGCAGTTAATGCTTCTACAAAAGTTTCACCTTTTTATGCGAATTACGGTTTCCATCCTAGATTTCATTTATATCCCAGAGAAGACACCATCTGTCCCTTGGTCAATGACACAATAAACGAATTATCTCAACACTTTCGGATCATTCAGGACAATCTTAAAACATCTCAACAACAACAGAAGACCTTTTACGATTTACGCAGGAGGCAACCCCCTGCTTATGTAGTTGGTGATATGGTTTGGTTATCGACTAAACATCTGCATCTGAAGGTTCCTACCAAGAAACTGGCTGCCTTATATATTGGTCCATTTAGGATATCTAGGGTTATTAATCCCAACGCTGTCACTTTGGAATTGCCGGACTCCATTCCAGTGCACCCCACCTTTCATGTCTCGCTCCTTAAGCCCTCTACAGTTGGGGCTCCTCCCTTCTCTAGTTGTGCTCCCCCGATTTCTGATCTTTTGCTTCCAGAATATGAGATTCAGGACATTTTGGATTCCCGTTTTCATCTCAATGAGCTGCAGTATCTCATCCATTGGAAGGGGTTTTCCCATGATGAGGATTCTTGGGAACCCTCCACAAATCTGACGGCTCCTCGCTTGGTCTCTCTCTTTCATCGGAGGAATCCTGATCGTCCTAGGCCCTGAGCCTCGGAGTGGCTCCTTTGGGGGGGGGGGGTTCTGTCATGTCTGAGGTCTTGTCAGTTTGTCTGTCCCTTTAAATTTGAACCCTTTATAAGGCTCCTCCTAACTAAATCCTGTGCTCTGTAATTTGATCCTTATGCTGAGTATCCTGGCTTGTGCTGAAGCAATCTACATGCTCTCTGGATCTCTACCTGAGCCTACTTACAGGGACTCACCAAAATCTATTTCCTGCAACTTTTTGTTATTTCTTATGCTTGCTACAAATACCTTTGTCTCCTCAGCATTTACTTAAGCTTTTAGGCTTACCACTCACAGATTGTGCTTTTCAGAATTCCTCTGCCGTGCCTGTCAGCAGCTCCTCTGATACACTCACAGCCTGCACTTCCTGTTTGGCGATACCAGACTCCAGGTAACTGTTGCTTTTCCTCTAGCAGAATCTTTCACCAGACCACAGGATTAAAGGTACTGAATATTCCTTTGGCATTACCATTTTGAAAGTGTTTTCTGGACTCATCAGGTTTTATTGCAAACTTGTATCTTATATGCTGTGAACTGAACATATCATTGAAATCTGTGCCTATGTACATTCACTTCAGGAAAAGGCTGCATTTCTCATATATGTGACTCTATTTTCTGTGATACTCCTACAAGTGAACTGACTTATTAGCTTAAGTATAAGTATAAATATCCTACCTATTCTTCAGTATTATATGCAAGTTTCATTTTTGTCTGAGTCTTGCCTGGTAATCCTTATATACAGGCACTAATATCCTTTTCTCCTCTGTTCAGCAAGTATTGGATTCAGCTTTCACTAATTGAGCTAATCTTTTCTGCAGAGTTGAGAATTCCTTTTTAACCCAAACTGGGCCCTCAGTCTAGGATCAGAATAGGGGATTGTGACTTAACAGCCCCGATATTTGTGAGACTGAGTGGTAACCTAACCAATTCCCTGTATTGATTCTTACAACCATATCTATATCAATCTCTCTGTATCTGTCTGTCTACCTATAATAAATATCTCTGCATGTGTCTCTCTACCTATATCTATCTCTCTGTATTTGTCTGTCTTTCAGACTATAATAAATCTCTGTATCTGTCTAACTATAATAAATCTCTCTGAATCTGTCTGTCTACCTATATCTATATCTCTGTATCTGTCTGTATACCTATATCTATCTCTTTGTATCCGTCTATATCTCTCTCTCTGTACCTGTCCATCTTTCTATCTAAATATCTCTCTCCGCATCTGTCTGTATATATATATATATATATATATATATATATATATATATATATATATATATCTAGATATAAGTAGAATGTTACCACTCAGTGTCAGTGAGTAGAAACAAGCGTTACTCTAATAAGATGCGCTAGTCAGAGGTCTGAAAATCTCATAGAGCAGCTGTTTGAGTACAAATATTGTGTAATAGACAAAGTCTATACAATATAGGAGGATATATATCAAAGGATAAACAGCGCTTATAGATTTTCTTAAAAACTGTATATATTATAGAGTCTCGACAGTATTGGTTGGTAAAAGTAGATAAGAGGAAAAAATATATATGGTCATATGCTTGTATAATAAAGTCTTAGATGAGATATAGAGGTCCAGGTGTAGTGTAGGAGTATTAGATACCCTTACCAAAAGTTACCTCAATCCTATGAGGTAAGTTTGCCGCATTGGAGGATGTATCTGATGATTGGATGAACGCCACTTCATGGCATGATAGGCTGAGGCTCAGGCTGGGTGGAGGAGGACACTGACTGCTTCTAAGTTTGATCAAGTGGCGTTCATTCATATGCATCCTGGAAGCACAGCTTTGAACAAGGGAGTACTTTACATAAACTTTTCCAGTGCTAGGATTGACTTGCTGTATAACTCACTTCCACTGAAAGTTCATACCAAGACAAGAGATCCAAGCTCCAAGAGGCAACAAGCCCAGGAAGTTTTCTAAGAAAACCAGCACATAGGGGACCCACATCCCATTCTACTCCAAGAGGCAGCGAAACTATACAGATCAGAATACCTAGGACTCATCCAATCATCAGATACATCCTCCAATGCGGCAAACTTACCTCATAGGATTGAGGTAACTTTTGGTAAGGGTATCTAATACTCCTACACTACACCTGGACCTCTATATCTCATCTAAGACTTTATTATACAAGCATATGACCATATATATTTTTTCCTCTTATCTACTTTTACCAACCAATACTGTCGAGACTCTATAATATATACAGTTTTTAAGAAAATCTATAAGCGCTGTTTATCCTTTGATATATATATATATATATATATCTGTATCTGTTTGTCTTTCTACTAATAATAAATTTCACTGCAGCTGTTTGTCTATATCTCCTGCATCTGTCTACCTATATCTGTCTGTCTCTCTCTCTGAATCTGTCTATCTTTCTATCAATATCTCTTTCTCTGTATATATGTCTCTATCTTTATATATCTCTCTATATCCCACTTTTCTGTTTGTCTCTTTGTCTATATCTCTCTACCTGTCTGTCTCTGTTATGATCATTTCCCTGTCTACCTCTCTCTTTCTGTATCTATGTTTCTCTATTTTTTTACGTCTCCATCCTTTCTCTTGTCACTATCTTCTCTATCTTGTCCTCTAGTATATTCCATCTATCTCTATAACTAGAGCTTCAAAAATCATTTATATTTTATTATTGTACATATACCTCTATGTAAAACCTGCCTGTCTAAAGTGTAGCAGTATGCTAAGTGTTTTGCTGGCTCTTATCTATACTATAATCGCATTTGTAACGTATCTGTTGGTGTCGCCAGTTGCGCATGCATCCTCAAAGGAATAATGGCTGCGTGAGGCAACCAAAAGAATGTTGGCTGCATGCACAGCCAAAAGATACATAGCAAAGCTGCATCCTGGTGGATTCCGAAAATGGCAGGGTGGTGAAAGAATCCACTGAAGGGGAATTCTTTCACCACCCTGCCATAAGGGATTAAGTGCCCTACTTTTCTTGAGTGGCTGACATAACATATAAATACATAAATAACTCAGTAATTTAGCTTAACACCTAAACATAAATAAATTTTGGTCAGTAAAGACTCAACACAATAGGTGGGTAAAAGACTTGTGGGTCATCTTTATTAATTGCCCAGCAATGGGAACTGATAACGACAGGCAAACACGGGTGGCGGCAATCGGGGCCTAGATAACTAATTATATAACCCCTTCTAGAAAATGGACAGGGGCCACCAATGCAGACCAAAGGCGGAGATAGCTCAATGCAACTTTATATCTTAGGGAGTTCTCAGCCCGTCGCCAACCAGTCAGGGCACCCCCAAGCTACCAAGTCTAGGGCCATCACCCTGACTGCAATGGCCATCACTCAACATCCTTACAGCCTGCAGCCATAATCCTGACCACTCGCCAGACTAGGGTGCCATCAATGGAAACTCCAGACTAGTAGGTCCAGCATCAACTAGGCGAACAGCACGTCAATAACTGGGGAGCTCAAGTTACCGTCCTTGGTTTTTAGGAAATAGTTTGTGTAACCCTCTTCCTGCCTCAGACACCTACTGAGTCCTATAAAGAGACACTAATTGGATCAATAGCCGCCTATACAATAAAAATAACGTACAGCAGGGAAGGGAGGGTGAAGAAAGAACTTCCAGGGATCCACAGGAACAAAGAGGAAGTGGACTCCCTGCACATCCCATATAAAGGGTAAGTAAACCCCTTCAAACACAATGCAACATTGTAACAATACACACACAGCATCAGCACTCACTCAACCATAAACACATAATACATAAATAGCTCAGTAACTTAGTCATCACCCTGACTGCAATGGCCATCACTCAACCTCCTTACAGCCTGCAGCCGTGATCCTGACCACCCGCCACAAGAGACAGACCTGAAAATTAAAAGGTCCAGACTCTTGCCGCTACCACACTACAATCTTAGGAGTAACGCCTGCCTGATATTCTGAAGGAATAGGTCAACTCCTGCCTGTTCTAAGTGAACCCCATCCTGCCTGTATAAACCTTGATGGGCTGCTGAAATGTTCCAATGCTCAATTACAAAACCCTCAAGGTCCCTTACTTGCTTCCTCAAGTCCCTATTAATCTTTTTCCGGACCTTAAAAAATGCCTTATGACACATGTGTCTCCACCTTAACCTAGGGATCACATTCGACCACCCAATTTGTACACCTGGAAACCAGAGCTTAAACTGCCACAGATCAGCCTGCATTGCCCTGATCAAATCTAACGTAGGATTGCCCCCACATCATTGCCGCCTGCATGTAAGATAAGCATGTGGGGGTTTTCCCACCTCCTAGCAACGTCTTGTATCAATGCTGGCAAATCTGCTAAGGTGAAACCCCTGCACCCTAACCAACGTAACACAGCCATGGATGAAGGGAATCCTAGCTGTTGTCCTCCTGGCATAGTTGCAGCTCAAAGGGCAGCCCAGTGCACATAGGAATGGCCTACGATCAACAACCGAACAGGACCTGGAAACAACAATTAAAGTTCAGCCATCATGGTCTTGACATCAACCTTACATAGCCAGGCCCCTTGCCCTCCTCCACCAAACATGGGTAACCCCATCATTGCTTGCCAACTTTAACCACTATGATTAAATTGGCCTGACGTAGGCAGCTGTGATCTTCAGTGCCCCAATGAACTAATACGGTCTGAGGACATACCTAATTCTGCTGCTGTTGTGGCTGCCCCTACCCTAAATGAATGTGGTGCAATGTGCGAGGAGTCGAGACCAGCCATTGGGCCAGTCTCCCTAATATTTTTCTAAATTGAAACCACGTCAACGGGTCTCTGTGCGAGTGAATCAGAAACCTGGAAGATTCTCCTGGTCTTACTTCCATGTAGGAGGATACCAACTGCAACAGACAGCAGGCCACCCCTGGTTATTCTGGAAGGTTGGTCTGTCTTAGACCTCGGGATGAACAAAAGAACTGAATCGTCCATCACCCTAACATAATTATACATAATTCCCCCTCTTGCAGCAGCTTTAGAAGGCGGAACCAACTCCCCTACTGTAAACACCCCATGGAACGCCAGACCGAAGGCTGCCCCAAAAAGCTTGACTTTAAATGGAGAGGAACAAATTGCCGGCAATACTTCCAGTAACTTTACTAGCTGATCCCCCGTAATCAGTTCCCTTCTGTCTCTGCGTGGGACCTCCAAGCCCCCCAAGCCTTGCACTATCTGCCTGACGAGGACGGTACACAACGCGTTCTGGAAAGCGTACAATCTGCAAAAGAAAGCCACTGCCAAAAGCCTGGACACCACTTCCCCCTTTGTCACCTGCTTACCTCTCAGCTCAGTGAGCCACTGCAGTAGGAAGCATTGCTTACCTTCGCATGAAGGAAATTCATGGTGGTTGCAAAAACCCATTCCCTCCAGTACCTCGCATAAGCCATCAAAGTGGCTGGTGTCAGGGATGCACGGATCAGAGCAAGCAGCCGCTCCAATCCTTCGCCATCTGCCACAGAAAGGAGGGGCAAGGAAGTCCATTAGCAGCCGCGGCCAGAGCCGCGGCTCTAAAAGCCTCCCACTGAAAGCGAGACAATGCATCTGCTACTATATTCTGCACCCCAGGTACATGGAAAGCCCTGAAGTCAATATTCAACTGCAGGCATCTCAACACCAAGTGTCTCATGTAATGAACCACCACAGGTGAAGAGGCTGAAAGTCTATTAATGGCAAAAACCACACTGAGATCCATCGAGAAAATCACAGCCCGGTCATGAAAAATTTGACCCCAGAGTTCAACAGCCACAACAATTGGAAATAATTCCAGGAAGCACAAGTTGAGCGTGAGTCCGGTCTCTGCCCAATCAAGCAGCCACCGCTCCACACTTCATGCACCATCAACATATGCCCCATATCCAGATGCCCCAGTCACATCTGTGAAAAGGTGCAATGCCTGATTTGACATCAGATCGCCTCTCCACAAGCATATGCCATTAAAGTCCTGCAAGAACCTTTCCCCGCAAAAGTTTAGAAGACCAAAGAGGGATTTCAACCCCTTCACTGAGCATGAAGGCACTGAGGTAATTGTCCTAACAGTTGCCAGCATTTTACTGACCTTATCCTTAGGTAACCTGCATTCCATTTCTACTGAGTCTATATCTCAATACCCAGGAATGTCAGGCACATGCACAGACCTTCTGTATTGTCCTCTGCTAAAGGATATCAGAAACCTCATGACCTACATCAAAGAGGCACACTCCTTCGTACTGGGGGCTCCTACCAACAGAAATGTCTCCTACCAATATCCGCCCGACATCGCTAAATTCCGACAGCATATGCTGTCGGCATTTAACATTGCATAAGTATTTCTATCGCTGTCCGCCCGATCGCTGTCCGCTGCCTCAGAGGTGGCGGATAAGTTAAAAAGCAACGGTCTTACTACCGCTGGTTCTTAACTTCCACTTCAGGTGGACCTGAAGCTGAGTGGTTCGGAAGCTGCATCCGTTGCTTCATAAATCGACCCCTAAGACCTCAATGGAGCAATAAAACTGGAAACAAATATGAATATTTCCCATTCCAGAACATATCCCCTAGGTGAAGAACATTGAAATGTAAACCAATTACAGTAAACAAACAGTTAAAAACATTATTGATCAATAAATATGCTTTTTCATGTTTTTAAGTATTTGCAAAGGACTCCAATGCATACATACACTATATATATATATATATATATATATACACACACACAAATAAATATATATATATATATATATGTGTGTGTGTGTGTGTGTGTGTGTGTATGCATTTATGTGTTTATATGTGTATATGTAAGAAAATACATACATACACATATAAATACATAAATACATCCATACACACACATATATACATACAAATATATATATATTCATACACATATTTAGACATGTCTATGTATACATATGTTAAAGCCTTTTGCAGCCCTTTTTTGTCAAACACCTTATGCCATGTATCTTTGAGCACTTATAAAAAATGTATAAGTTTAAAAAAAAAATTCAGACATCAGATATTGTTTACATAAGTGTAACTGTCCTTTTACATGTATTTATGTTGTGTTTAATAATTTAACCCCTTAATGACCGGACCATTTTTCAATTTTCTTACCCTTAATGACAATGGCTATTTTTACATTTCTGCAGTGTTTGTGTTTAGCTGTAATTTTCCTCTTACTCATTTACTGTACCCACACATATTATATATCGTTTTTCTCGCCATTAAATGGACTTTCTAAAGATACCATTATTTTCATCATATCTTATAATTTACTAAAAAAAAAATAATAAAATATGAGGAAAAAATGGAAAAAAAACACACTTTTTCTAACTTTGACCCCCAAAATCTGTTACACATCTACAATCACCAAAAAACACCCATGCTAAATAGTTTCTAAATTTTGTCCTGAGTTTAGAAATACCCAATGTTTACATGTTCTTAGCTTTTTTTGCAAGTTATAGGGCCATAAATACAAGTAGCACTTCGCTATTTCCAAACCACTTTTTTTCAAAATTAGCGCTAGTTACATTGGAACCCTGATATCTGTCAGGAATACCTGAATATCCCTTAACATGTATATATTTTTTGTTAGAAGACAACCCAAAGTATTGATCTAGGCACATTTTGGTATATTTTATTCCACCATTTCACCGCCAAATGCGAGCAAATAAAAAAAAAACTTTACATTTTTCACAATTTTAGGTTTCTCACTGAAATTATTTACAAACAGCTTGTGCTATTATGGCACAAATTGTTGTAAAAGCTTCTTTGGGATCCCCTTTGTTCAGAAATAGCAGACTTATATGGCTTTGGCATTGCTTTTTTGTAATTAGAAGGCCGCTAAATGCTGCTGCGCACCACACGTAAATTATGCCCAGCAGTGAAGGGGTTAATTAGGTAGGTTGTAGGGAGCTTGCAGGGTTAATTTTAGCTTTAGGGTAGAGATCAGCCTCCCACCTGACACATCCCACCCCCTGATCCCTCCCAAGCAGCTCTCTTACCTCCCCCACCCCACAAATGTCCCTGCCATCTTAAGTACTGGCAGAAAGTCTGCCAGTACTAAATAAAAGGAGTTTTTTTTTT
The DNA here is from genome assembly GCF_027579735.1 of Bombina bombina. Lineage (NCBI taxonomy): Eukaryota > Metazoa > Chordata > Amphibia > Anura > Bombinatoridae > Bombina > Bombina bombina. The sequence continues at coordinate 573,202,194 of NC_069503.1, read as the reverse complement.
TTTTTTTTTATAAAAAAAATAAAATATTTTAGCTGTGATGGACTCCTGCCTTAGCCCCAACCTCCATGATCCCCCCCCCAGCTCTCTAACCCTCTCCCCTATCTAATTGCGGCCATCTTGGGTACTGGCAGCTGTCTGCCAGTACCCAATTTGCACAAAAACATATAAGTATTTTCTGCTTTTTTTCTTTTTTGGGGGGTTTTCTGTAGTGTAGCAGCCCCCCACAATACCCCTACCCCCCTTCCCCTCCCAGATCCTTTTATATGATTTAAAAAAATATATATTCCCCCCCCCCCCCTCTTCCCTCATTGGTGTCAGTGGCCAGCTAATGCGCGCGCACGCACGCACACGCGCACGCGCGCGCTCCCGGCACCCGGCGTGCACATTGCACTTCTAGGAACCGGATGCCGGGTAGCGATGGGCCGCCCACCCACCTCCCTGTTGCGCTCCCACCCACCAACGAACTACCGGTGCAGAGAGGGCCACAGAGTGGCCCTCTCTGCATCGGAGTCTTCTAAAAAGGTATTGCAGGATGCCTCCATATGGAAGCATCACTGCAATACCCTGAGAGCTGCTGGAAGCGATTGCGATCGCTTCCAGCACTCTCCTAGACAACTGACGTACCAGGTACGTCCATTGTCATTAACTACTTGTTAATGCATGACGTACCTGGTACGTCAGTTGTCATTAAGGGGTTAAATGGACACTGAACCCAAATTTTTTCTTTTGCAATTCAGAAAGAGCATGCAATTTTAAGCAACTTTCTAATTTGCTCCTATTATCAATTTTTCTTCATTATCTTGCTATCTTTATTTGAAAAAGAAGGCATCTAAGCTTTTTTTTTTTGTTTCAGTACTCTGGACAGCACTTTTTTATTGGTGGATGAATTTATCCACCAATCAGCAAGGACAACCCAGGTTGTTCACCAAAAATGGGCCGGCATCTAAACTTACATTTGTGCATTTCAAATAAAGATACCAAGAGAATGAAGAAAAATTCCATGCTCTATCTGAATCACAAAAGAAAAATTTTGAGTACAGTGTCCCTTTAACTTTTTTTCCTTCCCCTACCCTTTACACAAGCACTGAAGTTGCGCTAAACAGACAAGCGTAAAACCTTGATTGCACTCTTGCATTTGTGTTTACTTTTAATACACGCTATTTCCACTGTGTGCAAAAAGACAAAAAAATAATATCCCTTGCGTGCTACAGTTAGTGCTCCATTCGTAATTTAGCCCCAAATAGGGTTATTGCCTTATTGGTCACACAGATAATGTTCCTTTTAGTAGATTGTGATAGCTATTAAAGGGACAGTCTAGGCAAAATAAGTTTTCATGATTCAGATAGAGCATGTAATTTTAAACAATTTTCCAATTTACTTTTATCACCAATTTTGATTTGTTCGCTTGGTATTCTTAGTTGAAAGCTTAACCTAGGAGGTTCATATGCTAATTTCTTAGACCTTGAAGGCCACCTCTTTTCAGAATGCATTTTAACAGTTTTTCACCACTAGAGGGTGTTAGTTCATGTATTTCATATAGATAACACTGTGCTCGTGCACGTGAAGTTATCTTGGGAGCAGGCACTGATTGGCTAAACTGCAAGTCTGTCAAAAGAACTGAAATAAAGTGGCAGTTTGCAGAGGCTTAGATACAAGATAATCACAGAGGTTAAAAGTATATTAATATAACTGTGTTGGTTATGCAAAACTGGGGAATGGGTAATAAAGGGATAATCTATCTTTTAAAACAATAAAAATTCTGGTGTAGACTGTCCCTTTAATTGACCAACAAAATCAAGGTCCTGGGGAGAACACTGTGTTTATATGTTTCATTTATTAACAGGTAGTTCCATATAAAACAGCTAGAATCTATACTTATCTACAATAGAACTAATGCCCCACTCAAGAATTAAACCCTCAAGTGATCTTATTTTTAGTTTATAATTCCAAACTACAGAGCACCGCTAGTGTCACTGCAAAAAAAACTAGAAACATCCCCACGCTGTGATTTACTATGCTCAGTGTTACAAGAACTTCCTAGACACAAAGATATAAGCAGATACTTTTATTATATTTCTTCCTTCAATGGCAAGTAATAGGTTAAAGTAAGTAACAGATTCAAATACAGCAGGCAGAAAGACACTAGAGATGGAAGTGATGTCTGATAGAAAGCTCTTCTGGGGGTCGATCCGATAAAAATCGTCA